>NC_065921.1:34948709-35248709 GCF_024586455.1 Bactrocera neohumeralis
TAGCATACGTTTGTCTTTCTGAAGTACGTAAAGTGCATTCAGCGATTTTTACGAAAAGTCAAATTATTCAACAAAGAAGTTCCATTAAATTTTGTGAACGAAATGAAATTTCTGGCGCCGAAACCTTTAGAATGTTGGAAAAGACCTTCGATAATAATTGTTTGTCGCGAGCAAAAGTTTTTGATTGCTAGAAATTATTCAGTTAACCTCAATAAAACAAAGGGATTAGTGCTTGAGAATCGACGATTAACTGTCAGAGATCTTACTGGTACTGTGAAACCTATTTCGAACGATAATTTAAGCCAAAGGGAAGTGAAAGCACGATTGTTTCCAAAATCACTCCATTTGTCTGAGAAATAGCGTCGGGTTAACGTCCGTGAAACAATACTTTTCGACTACCAGGATGTCGTGAAACGTATTATTACTGACGATGAGTCTTGGATTTATGCTTACGACCCGTAAACAGAGGATCAATCAGCCGAATATCTTTGTGAAGGTGAGCCAAAGTCGAAAAAACCACGTCAAAGTAGATCAAAATTTAAGATTATATTGATAGTTTTCTTCGATTATCGGGGTGTGTTGCATTACAAGTTCCTTCCGACCGGCCAAACTGTCAGCAAGGAATACTATTTGAGTTTTATGAATCATATTCATAAAAGGAGGCCGGAATTATGAACCGACCACACTTGGTTTTTGCACCACAATAATACACCGCCGCATACTCCGTGAGTTTTTCGCCTAATTTTTAACCAATATCGTGTCGCAGCCACCGTATTCACCTGATTTAGCGCCGTGTGACTTCTGGCCTTTTTGCAAACTCAAAAGACAGCTCCGAGGAAATCGATTTGAGTCAAATGAAGACATTAAAGGTGAAACGCTACGTGCATTAAAGGCTATTCCGGAAATTGACTTTAACAACTGTTTCGAGGATTGGAAAAAACGTTGGCACAAGTGTATTATGACTAAGGGGGATTACTTTGAGGGGACGACATAGATTTTGAAAGAATAAATTAAGAATTTTAATTAATTTTACTATTTCTTGCTCATAGTAGTAGGTAGGTTAAGAAACGTCGGAGAGCATATAAAATATGTACAACAACAAAGTTATAGAGATGAATTTACACAAGAGAGTGTGTGAATATCTTAGTGAAAAAACTGCTGTCTTCAATGCTACCAAGTTTTGTTTTACACATTTAGAATGAAAGAAGCGCAATATATGTAATTGCGTTACCGTCAGAAGAAACGATAGCACAGGGATGCAAGTGCTGACAGTTTGCTTGATCAGCTGATAAAATTGTTTCATTCGCTACTCTCCAACGCTTGGTGAAACGTGGACCTGCTTATTCTTATATTTGTCCTTGTTAAGTGAAATGTTTTCAATATTTCTTTCTTTCATATTAGAATGTGACTCATGAAAGATTCTGCGGAAGGACCTTGGTTTGCGGGCTTACAAAATACAACTCTTGCCAGAAATGAAGCCGAACGACCAGCGCGCCGCACGTTTGGTGAAAGGTGCTAAAACGAAATGACCATCGATCCCGATTTTCACAAGAAAATTTCGTTCAGTGATGAAGCTCACTTTTGGAGGAATTGTCACATTTGGTGTGATGAAAATCCACAACCCATTGCTGCGATGCCATTACATCCTCAAAACGTTACTTTTTGGTGTGTTCTTTGGGCAGAGAGATTTATTGGCCCATATTTGTTCAAAATGTGAAATCGCTTGTAAAAATAGCATAAATAGTAGATGCGATGCAACTGCTGATACTTTGGTAAAGCCTGCTAAAGCTATATTTTAGTGAACCTATTTCTTCTAGTTAATAAAATTATTTTATTTTTCACATATTCATCTCTGCTTAGCTTTCATCATGTTTATTTGAACCCCTACACATGTTCATAAATAACATACATTTGTATGTAAATGAAATATTTTATTCTTAATTCCTTAATCTATTCAATGTTCTACTTTGTTGTGCACTCGTAGTGATTGTTTTTGCTTTTGTTTACGAAAAGTCAGTGCAAAAGTCTCGAAGCGTTGTGCGGCACTACGGCGCAGAGACCATACATCACAACAATGGAACGAGTGGCTTCTCGGCGCTGACGCGAGCAAACAAGCATTCCTATGCCATTATCAAAGACAGCGAACGTCGGCAGCCAAAATCGCAGGAGCCAAAAATAAAAAAAGAGACAACTGCTAACTGCTGAAGAGCCCTGTAGCGACAAGCGAAAATTCCATTATGTAATACACATTTGTAAATTGTTGTGAAACATCACGAGCACAATTTTTATATCACAAACCGATTCTACTCCAAAAGTGAATACGACGAAAAGTGTACAACGCCTCGATCGGCCTGCGGTCTGAAGCACTGTGGCGGCTGATGGGAAGCTAGGAAGCTGCATCTGCATTTGTACATAAGTAAGTACATATGTATGTACATCGAATGCCAAGCGTCTAAATTTAGTGCAAATGAGGAACAGCGAAATATGGGGCAAGTGCCACAATTAAGACAGAGAACGGCAAAAAGATATATAGGGCAATATCAATGAGATCACCCGTACATAGGTATAGGCAATAAGGCATTTTAATGCATTTGCCACCCAAAACAGGAAACTATTGTGAAATTAATGACTTTTTCGCCTTTGACGCTGTTCAGCATTTGTTTACAACTGGTTTGATTGTTCGTAAAAGCAAAAACCTGCGAATTTCATTTATTTTCTTATATTCACATCAAGTATTTTACAGCATTCAAGGTTATTATTTTATTCAACATTTTCGATTTTTCATTTTCTTGGTTCGAAGTTATGATTTTAATTTTTTTGTTTCTATTGCTACACTACGATCTTTACTAATTGATTTAAGAATTTTTAATAACTTTTCATTAGAATAAACCTTCAATAGGTCGTGAATTTGTTGCTAGTTTTCACAATTTTTGCATTATGAAATTTGTTATTTTCACTTTTTCTAGCCTTTTATCATCCACTTGCGCATTTAGCATTACATTTCACACACAGAAGCACTTTAAACTATTCAATTATAATTTTTTTGTTTAATTTTTTTTTTAGATTATTTTCTGTAATCTGTGAGATTTTATGGGTTTTAGCATCCACGCACCACGTACATATATTAGCACAAGTATGAGAATCATATCTTAAATTATTACACAGATTTCCCTTTTTAATATACATATGTATTGTATATCTTCAAGCTTTTAATATTTTCTTTTTTTACTTTATATCTATGTTGCTGTGTTCACTAAGGGCAACGGTTATCCGAGCGTTTATCTCTGTACGTGACGATCGACGAAGTAGGACTAACGAGAACAATAGTGAGCAGGGTTTTGTTCACACCTTCAAAGAACCAAATTCTCCGTACTTCCTCGTTCGCACTAAAACATTTGCACGTTAGAGAAACATTTCTACGAAAAATTCGGCATTTTTGCCATTGCAA
The DNA here is from genome assembly GCF_024586455.1 of Bactrocera neohumeralis. NCBI lineage: Eukaryota > Metazoa > Arthropoda > Insecta > Diptera > Tephritidae > Bactrocera > Bactrocera neohumeralis. The sequence goes on from NC_065921.1 coordinate 34,952,158, forward strand.
TACTCAAAAATTCGCCCATTATATAGTGCCATCAAAATTATATCTGCCAACTTCGAGCACTCTCTGTGAATTGTGTATTCCCACTAGCACAGACAATTAGCCAGCGGATGTTCTTCATTCAGCATAGCTAATATTTTTCGACGCTATCACGCAGCGCTCTTTCCGGTCATTTTGGGCACAGATAGGCATACTGCCTCAATCTGTAGGTGGTAAGAAGCTCTCAGCATGCGGCGACCAACCAAAGCAATTCTCGAAAAAAAAAAAAATTGCCAAAGCGTTTCGTTTGCGCTCATTGAGAGCGCATTTAGAATGTATTTAACAAACGTGCCGTCGGTCGTTGCATCGTGCGACACTGGAAAATGGCCAAAAATTGTGCTGTGTCGGCAAAAGAAAGGAGAGCTTAGAGAACCGAAAACCCGAATGTTAATTTATCTCTGAATATTTAAACAAAATCAAGCATATTGTAAAACATTTTATAATTTGTTTTTAAAACTTTTGTTCTTTGACGTTAAATTCGTCCTTTTTTTTTACTTATACTCACCATTCAAATTGTAATGGCAACAAGTCGGAATCTTCGTCACAGTCGATTTTCACGAAGAATATCGCTCTTTCGTTCGGTACACAACGTATTAGCGAACTCGAATTTTCGCTAAATGAAAGTTTCGGTGGCGGCTTTTGTTGTTGCGCGCCTTCGAGAGGAAAACCCTGGGGATCTGGAAGAATAAATGAGAGAAGCATGCATGCAAATACAGAAATAGTATTCAAAATATTAACAGAAAATAAGCAATTGCATTATAAAGTAAATATTCGTATGACTGCAATAAATACTATATGGATGTACATATATAAATAGTTAAATTTGTCTTTTTCGTTAATAGGCCAACTTCCAGGTGCCATTTCCGTCAAATTTAGAGTTCAAAAGATATTTAATAAAAATCTAGGTTAAACTAATATTAGAATCTTGATGATACTGAGTGGAACAAAAAAATCGTCGCTTGATTATATCTAAGATATGTTAAGTTAACATTTATACTTTATGTTGTTAGGCTATCTCACATATTGATCGACATACATTGTGACAAAAAAGCACCTGGAAATTTTAATTAAATTCCCCGAGTAATGGTATTTCAAATGTATTTTGCTAAGTTGGTAGGCCTGTCCTTTCCGGCCAAGATTGCAGCCATTAAGGTAGCATCGAATGCATTTGTGATAAGACTGGTATGGGTGGGCCACAGCGAAATCGCAGGAAACTGTAAAGCTATAAGCTAGCAAGGAAAGGCACCCTACAGCCGTTGTAGGTAGAATGGGAGCAGATCAGTGTTCCCTTATCATCTTGTGGTCAACTATTATATAGCTGGGCTTCACGGCGCTAGGACACAATCGGTACATGCGCTGTCGCAAAAGCTTTTTAGCCCAAGATCAATGGCAAAAGATCAGGTGATCTCTTTGCCCTCACTAAGGTTAGCCTCTCCCTAATAGTGGGGCTTTTAACAAGCCATTTTCCTAATAGCGTCCACGCAGTAAGGCTAGTAATAATACCGGACGCTGTCTGCCGAAGCTGTATGGATGAAAATGAGGTGGAACAACTCAACACTTCCTTCTTGACTGTCCCTAGTTTGGGTTTAAGCACCTGGGTGTGCATACCTTTTGGACATCCCATCGAGCTAGCGGGAGTGGAAATTAAACGACTGTGCAAGTTTGCAGTGGCTAATGGGCGTTTTGCAAATTTATAGTTGGAACACAGGACTTCCTCCTTCGTTCCTCTTATGTATATATTGTTGCTATTCAGTGCGGTTTGTAGTTTGTTAATTAAATCAATTTTTAGCATGGAGCTATGTTTGACCATAACGATAGCAAATTTGCGTCTGAAATGAAATAGATTTGCAAGATTGTGGACTTTGGTCTGATGATGGTAGAAGGCTACCTATTAGATGATACACTTGTTCCTGTTTTTAAAAAATAGGCATTAAATTGTCTTCCCTTATTTCTTTCGCGTCAAACGATGTCATTTGAAAAAGGTTATTGTACCTGCGTTTGTTGTTGAAAAAATAAAAAAAAATAAATTTTTGATTGGCTATGGCGGCTCTTGCATATTGGAGAGATTGACTTTTCGGTCCATTTTTTGGCAGTACACTTAGAACAGATCCAATTCATGGATCTCAATCTGAAAGCCAATCTGTTATTATTAGCTAAAACTTGATTACGAGCTCTAGTCGTTGATGTCCGTTGTCTTTCTCTTTGTTCATGAAGGCGTTGAGAATGCTCTGAGCTCGACTCTCTAGTGCGAACTTGTAAATTTCTAATATTTTGTTCTTCAAGCCAATGCACACGCTGCGTACTCGCTTCTCGAGCGCGTACTACTTGGAAGGTTTTCAAATTTTATTCAGTAAGCCGCTGAGATCGTTCGATACCCCATACACGCGATTGCGATGCGTATTCTCTTTGACTTGCAAGACGATTTTCATTTTCTGATAAAGATTTTCCATCACGGCATGTTTTACCCTCGCCAGGCAACTATTTCTAGAAAGTTGAGATCTAGAACTTTTGGGGCATTTTAAAATGAAAAAAAGTTAAACTAAACTGAACTGAATGTAATTGAAAAATTATAAGAACTACTTGAGTCGCTAAGCTGTTTGGATAATTAAAAGTTATGATATATTATTAACTGAAAAATTAAAAAGTGGATTTACATAGTTCTGAAAATGGATTTAGTTCAAGTTGCCCCGTTATGGTGCCACCTAACCCAGCAGCTTGAGCGGCGACCATTAGACATTTTTCAAGTAACTTACAATTTTAAACTTGTGATATCTTTCGAATGGAAAAATGTTATATAATGGTATTGAAACACACTTAAATATGAAGTCATTTGTTTCGATAAGGATTAAAAACGATTCCAAAGCTTTATAGCGGTGCAATTTATATATATTTTTTTATGATGATAAAAATACTTATTGTGACAAAAGTATAATAGTTAGGCATATGCTGCTGCGTTATTTTTTATACTCTCGCAACAATGTTGCTAAGGAGAGTATTCTAGTTTTGTTCACATAACGGTTGTTTGTAAGTCCTAAAACTAAAAGAGTCAGATATAGGGTTATATATACCAAAGTGATAGGGTGACGAGTAGAGTCGAAATCCGGATGTCTGTCCGTCCGTCTGTCCGTCCGTCCGGGCAAGCTGTAACTTGAGTAAAAATTGAGATATCATGATGAAACTTGGTACACGTATTCCTTGGCTCTATAAGAAGGTTAAGTTCGAAGATGGGCAAACTACGGTGCTACGCCCACAAAATGGCGGAAACCGAAAACCTATAAAGTGTCATAACTAAGCCATAAATAAAGATATTAAAGTGAAATTTGGCACAAAGGATCGCATTAGGGAGGGGCATATTTAGACGTAATTTTTTGGAAAAGTGGGCGTGGCCCCGCCCCTACTAAGTTTTTGTACATATCTCAGAAACTACTATAGCTATGTCAACCAAACTCTACAGAGTCGTTTATTTCAGGCCAGTTACATATACAGTTTAAAAATGGAAGAAATCGGATAATAACCACGCCCACCTCCCATACAAAGGTTATGTTGAAAATCACTAAAAGTGCGTTAATCGACTAACAAAAAACGTCAGAAACACTAAATTTTACGGAAGAAATTGCAGAAGGAAGCTGCACCCCAGGCTTTTTTTCAAAATTGAAAATAGGCGTGGCCTCGCCCACTTATGGACCAAAAACCATATCTCAGGAACCACTAGACCGATTTCAATGAAATTCGGTATATAATATGTTCTTAACACTCTGATGACAAAATGTTATATAATGAAATTGAAACCACTTCTTCCAACATAAATTTGAATTCCATTTTGTTTCTGATATAATATAAATACATTCCAAAGCTGATATAGCGGAATAAAACTTTATATATATTTGAAAAATTTAAAATGATAAAAATACGATTATTGTTACAGAAGTATAAAATGTTAGGCATATGCTTTACCCTTCGTTATTTTTTGTAGATATTTATATGATCTGCAAATGTGTGGTAGATTATTTTGTTCTCTAATCAATAGTTTTCGAGCCTATTCAATGCAAACAAACAAATAATATAAATTTCCTATTTATATATTAATATAGATTAACTTTTTTGTCACAATGTATACGGTATCAACCGGAAGTTCAAAAATCATGAAAAATTAAATTAAATGGTGGCTAGCGGAAGTATCGAATTTGTATATCTTATCACTAGACTTGGAGAGATTTTCATAAAGCTGTCTATGAACCTATTTATCAGAGTACTAAGTGAAAAAATATTCATTGTCTGACCTACCTAATGAACAGTGTCACGAGCTGAGTCGAATCACTATAGCATACAGCTGCCATACAAACTGGGTGATCAAAATAAATTTTTGTATGGAAAACTATTTTATTTGTGGAGGGTTCCCTGCAAGGCAGTTAACAATTTTCTTGTATTTCCAAAAGATGGTGTTAGTAATCTGTATCTCAAGCTGTAAAACTGCTATCGGTTTACGCTATATAGCGGTTGAAAGACACCTTTTCGTTTTAAAAAACAATTGTTTCGCTCAGTACTGTTTGAGCACCCTGTTTTTTAACTAGCTTCAAATAGTTTTTAGACTAAAAGTTATTTGGCTCTTTTAGCCCATGCTTTTAGACAATGATGTCATATGATCTATAGTACATACATATGTAGATACTATACGCACTACGTGTGCGTCATGTGGTATGAGCAACATCAATTAGTGGTGCCAAGTCCCAGTGCCATAAATTCAAAACTACAAACTAGTCAGTCTGCCGTAAAATTGAAATGCGAAAATAAAGAACAACACATTAACATTTGCAATGTACAACAAAAAATCACAACAAATGTAGAGCAACGAATTATCGCTTGTGGGCAAATGAAAATTGCCATTCGGCAAATAAGTAACACTGAGTTGATGAGCACGCATACGCCATGTCGTACCACCACATAAAAAGTTTTGCAATTATATATGTATATTGTATATATATATTTATAGCAAAGCTTCTGTTTATCTTTTATTCTTATTTTGGTGTTATTAGTTATAGTCAAAAACAATAAATGTCCTAATTGAGTGAATAAGTATCTTCATAAAATAAGTATATTCAGACCTCGATTGAGACATTTTTGCAAACTTTTCAATCAATCGTTTTTAAAAGTGCGCTATTATGTACCTAAAATCGGACTATTATAAATATTTTTTTGTGTAAAACTTTAATGAAGAAAACGGCTAAAACACATATTTTTTTGATCCCTGTAAAAATTAAATTTTTCGATAGAATGCCATAGCCAATATATACGGAGAAAAGTCAACCGCATGTTTGAAAATCTTGACAATAGTTATATGGGACAAAGCAAAACTTTCACCTGATTGTATCCCGTTTGCGCACAAAGGTGCGGAGTTATTAGAAAAAGACACTCACTCAATTTTATTAAAATAACTAATTTTTGACATGCAGATATATTATTATGATCAGGAAGGGTTTCTCTCCAAATTTCATTTACTTAGGTGAACAATTTTATTTTTGAACATGGTTATATCATATAAGCAAAAAAAATGGAAAAAAACAATTACAAATCGAAAATATTAGCTTTTCAAGCAATTATAGCGATTTGCCCATTTTTGATTTTTGGACCCATATAATGTCAGTCTGCGACAGTATGTGTTTGCAAATTGCAGATAAATGATGTGTTTCATGAATTTGTTTCGGGTAACATCTAGTACAAAATGCCTTCGAGAATATGTAAACGAGATCCTGACTACTTTTGCTATATTTGCGGCGCATATATTGAGACAAAGCACCCGGAAATTATAATTAAATTCCCCGGGTAAATGATATCACAAAAAAACAAATTTTGCCAAGTTGGTGGGACCGTGCTTAATTAATATGACAAATATGAATGTGATCTGTCAAACCAGTTTGTTTACAGCAGTTGCTTAAATCGATACACCTCAGTAGTGCGTTGCGATTTTTACAATGGATAAAAATATCGAAGAAAGAATTTGTCTCAAAATTTGTATCTCTTCAACTGATGAAAACATTATAAAAGTGAAGGTTAGGGGAAGTCGTCAGGCAAGGATTAGAGAGATGGCAAGAGAGCTCGACATCTCCCGCGAGTCCGTTCATTGATTTTGGTGGATAGTTTGGTTATGAAACGCGTTGAAACATTCATGGAGAGCATTATAACTGCCGATGAGGCATGGGTTATGGGTATGAGTTTGACTTGCAAATAAGTCAACGTTCATCCAAATGGAATCCGTTTTTAGTCGATCGGCGAGATAAAACAAAATTCACTGAAGGGGCTGAAGGCCATATCAAAAAGTGCTTATGAAAAGTGTTTCGAAGACTTGGAAAATCGTTGGCCTAAGTGTATTACATCTGGTGAGGACTACTTTAGAGAAAATAAATATTGATGAATTTTTAAATATTTTGCGTTTTATTTATAATTTCCGGATACTTCGACACAATGTATATTAAAATAATTTAAAAAAAAATGATATAAGAAACAATTTAAAGATTTGTGAATCATATCAAACTTACTTCAATCTGCCTGTAGTTATAATCTGATATATACTGAATACTTCCTCGATTTTATAATACCATAAATTAGGTTAAAATATGTTGCCGCTGGTACCGAGGCGAAAAAAGAGCAATAAAGCTTGCTTGCAGTGCAGAAAATAAAAGCAGGAATCTTTGTCGGAATTTTGTATTGTGGAATCTCTCCGAGGCCACTTACATAATAATGAATAACAAAAAGCCTCGAATAGTTTTAAAGCAGTAGTGCATGGGTTTTGTGGAAATCATAGAGCTCGCAATCGGATGTCGAACGTCTCTAAAGATGCGCATGTTACATTCTCATTTAGGTAAATTTAAAGATAATATGCGAGCTTATCCGGAAGAACAAGTAGAACTCTTCCATCAAGATATAATAGAATTTTAAAGACGTTATCAAGGCCAGTATTCAATATTGCGGAACATGACAGGAGACTGTTCCTCCATAACTCAATAATTCCCGAGAACAAGATGCACAGAAATCTCTTTTAATCATTTTAACGGCCACATTTTGTATCTAACTAAAATCTGTATATTTTTGGAGGGTAAGTTCTAATTAATTTAATGAAACTCATATGCCATCTTAAGCGACATTCGCCGTTATTGTCATCGGTTTATCTCTCAAATACTCTAGGAGTGCAGCATTCTGCTTCAAGCGTTAGCACGTGCAGAATGTATTTTCAATTGTTAGCTTTAATTTTGAATAATATGAACTTTGTATAACATTCCAGAAATATTTAGAAAGCAGAGCTATTCGAATGCAACTATGTCTACCCATATGGCATACAAATATACAAGCAAATACAATGCAATTTGACGTTTTTGAAAAGAGCATGCACAAGAAACTTTCACATTTCTTCTCGAAGGTGGCAAGAACGAGACGTCAATGAACATAGTATTTTTGTAAAGCTGGCAAATAGTGCATTGTACCGACTCTCTGCCTTTCCAAACCTCTGTTATATGATTTCGCTCGAAGCAAAAGTCAAATGCATTTTTCAAAACTATAAATAGAGCAACAACTTTCTCGCTGACTGCGGTCAATAGGATACAAAAACTAAAATAGAAACAACCAAAAGCGTATATCTTGGGGGACGTTAGTAGACGCTTTCACATCTTTCCGGCGTCAAATCCTAGGGCTTGCGGACTGCTAAGTTCTATCCACATCAAAATCTAATCAAATAACAATAACTTTTCTAGAATGTATGATGTTTCTGCATTTCTACATATCGTCACCTGAAATGCAAAATAACGTAACAACATTTTCGGAAATTTACAGTGGCATGAATTAAACACGACATAAAATGGAACATGAGTGAAAAAAATTTTTAATATTGGTTAAAACTGGTTTATATCTGAGCTCAGAACCTGAAAATGTTTGACATATGTAATATTATGTATGTAATTTGAAGTAGTGAATCATAATCAATAAGACACTCAATTTCGAATTTTTTGATGATACGTTATTTTGCATTTCAGGTGACGATATATTCTTAATTTTCAGAGTAAACTTTGCATTAAATCTATTTTAAGACATTTTGACATGAATACATAACCTCATCAAAGTAAAGATAAATTTTTGTGCAAGATTTCATCAAATATTTGCGGTTTCGAAAAGCGAGCATAAAATACGAAAACTTCCTTTGCACTTCCCCCTAAAACGAAAAATCCTTAATTCTTCCCAGAAGAAATTTACATTACTGATATTTATATCAAACGCTATGAGCAAGAGCCGGCCCGAATTCTGTATACAAGTACTAGTACAAATATATCTCTATATATGTATGTACATATGTATGTGCAAAAGTGAATTGACGAATATTTTTTTTATATAGTATATTCTTTATTATATTCTATATTATGCAGAGTAATTGTGAATTCAGTCGCAGTCCATAGAATCTAATTAATAACTAGATATTTTAGAGTTAGGAAATGAAATTCGTAGGGCACACTTAGCACATTTAAATGCATGGTATAAACTTTTATCAATCAAAAATTCCCGATTTTTTTTTTTTCAAATGATTACCAAAAGTTCAATATTTTGACAATAGTCCATTCCGTGCATTAAGGCTTACAGATGAAAGCGCCGCTAATCGGTCTGAATCGTGGAGGAAGTGCGAATTCATTTTTTCGAGGCAACCCCGCTGAACGCTGAAACACATGTTCTACACAATATTTTTAGCTTAAAATATATATTCGTACTATCGAAATATATATGTATTGGTAAGTGATAATAAAACTCTATCTGTTTACTGGTCTTAGAAAGAAAGTCCTAAAAAATCGCTAGAAAAAACAGAGCGGCACATGGGATGGCCCCCTTAAAATGTGTACGGGTATATGGGGGACATTATACTTGTCTACGTCAACTTCGGTTGCACCGAAGCTGTAATACCATTTACACATAGAAAATATTCCATTAATAACTTGATATTGATCGATCAGTTTGAATGGCAGCTATATGATGTAGTGATTCGCTCTGAACAATTTCTTTGGAAAATTATATTCTTCTTCTTCTTAATTGGCGTAGACACCGCTTACGCGATTATAGCCGAGTTAACAACAGCGCGCCAGTCGTTTCTTCTTTTCGCTACGTGGCGCCAATTGGATATTCCAAGCGAAGCCAGGTCCTTCTCCACTCCAACGGAATGGAGGTCTTCCTCTTCCTCGGCTTCCCCCGGCGGGTACTGCGTCGAATACTTTCAGAGCTGGAGTGTTTTCGTCCATCCGTACAACATGACCTAGCCAGCGTAGCCGCTGTCTTTTAATTCGCTGAACTATGTCAATTTCGTCGTATATCTCGTACCACTCATCGTTCCATCGAATGCGATACTCGCCGTGGCCAACGCGCAAAGGACCATAAATCTTTCGCAGAACTTTTCTCTCGAAAACTCGCAACGTCGACTCATCGTTGTTGACATCGTCCAAGCCTCTGCACCATATAGCAGGACGGGAATTATGAGCGACTTATAGAGTTTGACTTTTGTTCGTCGAGAGAGGACTTTACTTTTCAATTGCGTACTCAGTCCGAAGTAGCACCTGTTGGCAAGAGCAATCCTGCGTTGGATTTCCAGGCTGACAGTGTTGGTGGTGTTAATACTGGTGGAAATTATATCCATTGGAGAGAAAAGGTCGTTTGTAAAATGTCAGATTAAATGAAACATACAGACGGACATCGCTAAATCGACTCATCTCGTCAAGGAGATCACTTACGTATATACATATATAGATATATATTATTTATATAATGTGATGTTAAAAACTTCGTGGCAATCTTCATATACCTTGCTCTGGGCCTAAAATAAAAATATATGCATCGAAATCCAACGCAGAAAAACTCTTGCCAAACTCGAATACCAAAATCTGTAAGTCGCTCATAGTTCCCGTCCTGCTATATGGTATTTAGGCATGGACGATAACAACATCTGATGAGTAACCGCCAGAAAAAGCAGAAGAAGAGGAAGACCACCACTTCGTTGGAAGGACCAGGTGGAGACATTTTGAATCTCCAAATGGCGCAAAACAGCGAAAAAGAAGAACGACTGGCGCGCTAATAATACATATATTCTTATTAGGTAAATAGATTAATTACGAACAAGTAGGGAAAGGCTAAGTTCGGGTGAAACTATTATCAATCAAATTATAACCTTAAAGTGCAAACGGCAACCAGAGGATCGGATCCAAACGAGTTAGAGTGTTAAAGTAAAGAAAACAATAATGGTATATGTTGTACTATATGGGAGTTCGGGTGGATGCTTTCTCTTATTTTCACACTGTGATATAGGAATGTACCAAATTTGGTTTACTTTGTCGGGCAGGTCCCAGGATGTGTGATCTCACTTAAAATAGGGCGGTACCACGACCATTGTCTAATTTGACCCCGGCTCTTACAAAGCTGTCTAACACCATTCGTGGGTAAAATTTAATGTCTCTGGAGTTTTTTACAGACTTATCGCGCTTCCAGTAATTTTTGTCCGCAGCGTTATATGGGGAGTGAGCGGGGTTACGTTCCGATTTTTTTCATTTTCATATTGTCAGTAGGAGTTCTTATAACGTTTATCTTGAACGAACTTGTTTATTTTGGTTTGAACGTTTTGAAATGTGCATGAAAGCTATTTGAGGGCGGGGCCACGCTGTAGCAACATGTTGCAAGCGTATGAAAACATTGATAATGTTACACTGCACGTTGGTGGGACGCAAGTTCATTTTGATTCTTTGCTAAATTTTCAATGAATTTCTTTGGTTCCTCAATACGATTAATGTTTCCGTCTTTGAGTTCCTCCTTGCACCTCGAATTCAGTAATTAAACTCAAAGTTAGCAATTGAAGTGCGATCCTATAATGCACACTAATAATTTGGACGCTATTTACACCCCACACGACAAAAAATTTCGAATTCGGATTTGAAAAGGAAAATTTCGTTGCATAACAATTAATCATATGATTCGCTTTTGTGCGACTCGTTTGCTTACCTGTTGTGTTTATCGCATTGTCGGCTGTTGTTGTAATTACACTCTGGCCGGCGGGCAGACCGGCTGACGCATTGTCCGCGGCCTCCATCGGGAAGGCGGTAAGATCGATTCGGATTCGTGTACCCTATGCAAGGACGCCACGATTTTAACACTTCGATACTTCAAACTTATTCTCTATAGGATATTTATGTGTATGTATTTGCATGTACAGTATATAATATGTATGTGTTTTTGGTTATTTCAGTTCAAGCGCACCTAGGCAATGAGACATGAAATTACAAAAGCGCGAAATTACAAAAAAAAACGAATTGTAGGTAGCTTAACAGATATACATATATTCATACATATATAAGAACTAACTATTAATAATATTTTAATACACTAATTGCTTATTTTACTATTTTATATTTGTGCATATATGTACATATGTATGTATATATTGGTGTGCGCGTATTTATATGTTGTGGTGCGATTATTTAGTTTCCTATTATCTTTTCTCTCGGAGAGATCACAACACAAACTCGACCAGTCGAAATTATTAGGTACAGGAGCTACAACAAAAATATGCATACGATATTTATATTTAGCACGCCGCAGAATAACGGAATTCATATGCCAGCTAGCGCACCAGCACACACGCGTATAAACACGAACACACAAACACACGCGAATGTGGTCTGGTAATGGCTCCCGGCCGTCGCTTCAGCGGGCTTATACACGACAGCCTGTAATCTTTTTCCTTCGCTGGTATGGTATTTTTAAAATTTTTGCTTTTCAATAATATATGCAAGTGGCCATATTCACACAAATATTTCACAATTTGCCATTTCACTTCGAAAACACTTTTGGCTTTTGCAAATTCACTTTAAAATTTGAATATGACGAATTCGCAATTTGATTTCCACCGATAACCCACTTTAAACGACACTTTTTTAACCGTTATGTGCTTGTTCCGACGCCCGTCGTCCACAAAGCACAACATTTCAGCTGACACCGTATGCACTCGTAAGACACTGCTAACTGTTACGAATTTCCAACGCCTTACAATTGCTTTCAAAATTTTCCAACGACGATCAACGGATTCGTACACCTTATTTTTACCTAAGTACTTATGGACGGGACGTCGCTGACTGACTACACATGTTCTCAAACGATCACTTCGAATATCCCGCACACGCTCTGCTTACTTGTATTATATGTGTGTGTGTGTATGTAGGCAAGAGCCAAATCGGACTGTTCACGCACTACTCCGCATCCAGCGACAACACCTCCTGGATCTCCGACAGTTTTCCTCAGACTGAGTAGTCGGATCAGCCGGCGGCCGGAGCAATGCATGGTGGCTCGTTGCCATCGCTGACACACATACGAACACTTACACACACACCTACTTATGGCTTTTTAGTCTGCTCCGCTATTTTCGGTTTTGGTGCGAGCGTTGCGTTCGTCATTGTGGAGCTGAGACGGCGGGCGCTTTGCGCTTTTCATGTGCAGGTCGTGCAGCGCGTATGCGGAACTCATCTGCACCCATGTGCCGGTGCGCTTGTTTGTTTATGTGCAGCTATGCGGCGGTTTGGCTGATCGCTGGCATGCAGGACAGCAGACAGAAAATGCAGGAGATCTACAGTGGTGCAAAAAGTGGAAAAACTACTCCGATTATATTAAAGAATTGTCGCTCTACTCTTCAGAAAATTTGGTCCAAATCACTGCGGCTTTAGGCCGACGGAGTTCTTGTATAACTTAATAATATATTTAATTATTTTTCAAAAATTTCTATATTATTGAATTATATTATTTATAAATATACCCTGCAAATTTCAAAACCATTCGTTGTGAACCGCGCAGGCAAGGCCTGAATCGAAGCGGGATTTTCCGCATAGACTTTAGACCTTACATATGTATCCCCACAGGAAAAAGTCTAACCTTGTGATATCACACGATCTTGATGGCCAATCGAACAGCCCAAAACGGGCAATTATCTGCTCACCGAAGTGTTCTATCAATCAATTCATTGAATTATGCGATGTGTGGAAAGTGACATCGTCTTGTTCAAACCAGAAATGGGCCCAATCGCTGAACAAAATTTAGCTCTGATCTTCTTGGAACTTTTCAAGAGTCCATTGAGTGAGGCGATGTCGCTTGGGAAGCTCGAGCGGCTGCGGTTCTTGCACAAGCTTTATTTTGTACGCTTTCAATATAAGATCTCGACGTAATGTGCGGCAAGTCGTTCCATAAGTCAGTCCGTATGCGAACGGCGCCGAATCGATTCTCCACAGTGTTCGTGTAAACTATCAGCTACATAGCAGCCGTTTTCTTCATTGAGTGATGGACGTGGTCTTCCCGGTCGAATATTATCCAATCATGATGGATGATGGTGTTGCGAATAGTACTTTCAGTAGGCCGATTATGCTGACCATAAGTTGTGCGAAGCACCAGAATAATATTTTTTCAGCACGTGATTTTTGTAATAAAGTTGAAGGATTTGTAAACGTTGTTTAGGCGTAAGTTTTTCCATGATGAAATGCCAAACAACACTGAACAAACATAACTTGACAGCTTGACACGACTCACAAGAAAAGGCTATTGAAAAAAGTACCTCTACTTAGATTACCTGTTTTATATGGGACGTGGTTGAACGCATATATAAATGATCACCATGACGAGCTGAGTGGATTTAATCATGTCGTCTGTATGTATATTCGATCTGAAATTTTGCACCGAACCGTCGGATATGTCAAACAAATTGAACGATCAAATTCATGTCCTTGTTAGGAAAACATGTTTATTAACGAGATATCTTCATAAATTTGACATGGATTATTGTCCAAAGGAACTATACAATTGCTGAAGAAATTATTCAGAATGGAGCTGTCATACAAACTAATCGATAAAAATCAAATTCTTTTAAGGAATCTGTTGTAATTGTGAAGAGAATTAAAGTTTCAATGGAGCCCCAGTTAAATTTTTTTATTTGAACTGCATTTGTTATATGGTACACTGGTGCCTGATGTCATGTGTGGGAATTTTGTTTCGATGATTCGTGTTTCAGTAACTTTTTTACAACATATCTTCGATTGAGAGATCTGAGTTAGTATGTATCGACGGAGATAAAGTGATATTTCAATTAGCCGAAGATAAACAGTTAAATTGAATCCAAGGTCCATGCATTATATGAAGCTTATATTATTTAGAGATTGTTTAAAATTAGTTTAAAAAATTTAAACAACGATCTTCCCATTCCACTTCTACTTTCATCATACAGTTTGAAAAATCATAAAATTAGTTACCTAAAATATAAGAATTCAGTGTGAAATGAAAATGCGGTATAACTCAAAATTTAGGAAAAAATACAAGTAGCTCAAGGCTCAAGGGGAATTATTCTGTGATAAACGTGAAAATTCTGATATGGTACAAGAGTGTAGGGCCCCAGAATTGGAAGTTGTGTACTTTTATATAAAATTTTTATTATTGCAATTATTTATTTCATTTTATTTTTTTCTGTTTCATTATAAATATAAACAAGATCCACAATTTACAAAAATAAAGGGAATTACTTTCCCTTTTGACACTGTGCAGCAATCAAAAAGTCAAATCGGTAGTATGCTATTTTCATTTTTAATAAATGATATTTTTGAGCTGTTTTTATCAAGCAGCTGTTTGCTCATTTTTCCTGTAATTTTAGAAATTCCAATGCACCGACAAAAATTATAAGAGAACGTAAGAGACAGAGAGAGAGATCAAGTAGTAAACGGGCAGAAAGTCTCCTCACCTTTTGATATTATCTCTCCCTAAACGCAAAAAGTAGTGGCGTCAAAACTCTTATATGAAGGCACCTAAGATGTTAATATCATAACGCAAAAGTTGCGTCCATAATAATATATACATACATATATTTACATAAGTATGTACATTTGCCTGCATGCCTGGGTTTAATAAAATAATATAAATAAATAGTTAGATATAGGACATAAGTACAGTGAACGCTCCCATTAACGAAAAGCTCTAGAAACACTCTTCTCGCCATTTTCTTAAGAAAATGCATGTATAGTATATTTACTTGTATTTCGATTAGGCATGCAATTAATTTTTATCAAAAACAGTTACATACATCCATATGTCTCTTCTGTGGTTGTTGTTTAGAGACTGGAAATAGAATGTTAAAAAAAGGAATTTATTAAAATTATTAAAAATCTTCCGGCAGATGAAATCGATTCAGATCATCATGATGTTCGATTATTTGAATTATCAAAGATTCCTTCAAATTTCAAATACATACTTAACCAACCAATATAACCAACTTTATTCAAATTAGAATATTTTTTTTTTAATAATTTGTTAAAGATTGGGGAAATAAAAACGCGTTGTCATGCATATTGATATATTATGAATGTTATTCATTATGTACTCATAATTGAAATGAGCTAAGCCTCGGTAAATAAACACACCTTTACAAACAGATAATCGAAGGAATAACCAAAATAAAATTTTTTGACAAAATGGCGTTTAAAAAAAAAAAACTCAATTTCGGCCAAAATTTCGGACTTAAATTGTTTATAAAAAAATGAGAGTTGGATACTTTTCTCAAAATTTCTCTCATGATAACTTCGGAAATCACTTTATTGTTGCCGTCTGTATTATTTCAAGGGGGTATTCTGGTCTAGAAATTAAAAAACAAATCGATTTTTTTTATATTTTCAAAGTTTAACTATTCAAGAATATGTGTACAAGAGGATTTTTCGAAATTCAAATTATTTTCGGAGCTATAGGAATTTGTCTGACCCGGCATCCAAACTGGTTCGGCCGGAACTAATCGAACAAAAGACTTTACGCGAAACTTTAAACGCGTTTTTCTTAAAACTGACTTTTTCGGAACGTTACCCACGATTTCTCAGGTTCTACTGGACCGATTTACTTGAAATTTTTATAGTGTCTTCTTTATAGGCTTGTCTATGGTTGGAACTAGCCCCATCCCCAAATTTGTATTATTATTATTTTTCAAAAATTCAAAATAGTCAGAAAAAGTGATCCAAAAAAACTTTTTTTTTCAGGCAGTCGCCATTTTATGAAAGAATTTTTTTCCCATTTTTCCGTAGTTCCGGTCATTGCGACATTATTCTAGATTAATAATCTTTTTTTTTAGTTTCAGATAACTAGAAGGGTTGAAATCATGGGTATGGTCACGTGGAAATTTTTACGTACCCCTCACTTCGTCAGCTCTTAATTTTTGAAATTTTTTAATTTTTTTAGTTTTTAATTTTTTTCTGTACTCTTCTAAAATTAACAAATAACTAATAAAAAAAAATGGATAGTAAAAATATTGTCTTTTTTTTACGACACTTTAAAAATTACCTGAAATTCATGCTTCTAGACCAGAATACCCCCTTAACCGTACTCCGACTTATTGTTTATAACCTTTCGACTTCTGCCAACTTTTTTTTGATATTTCAATTATTGGAAGCTGGTACTCTTCATTAGCTTCGATTATTGCTTTCGCTTTAACCGATAGCAATTTTTCTTAAGCCATATTAAGCAATACAACAAATTTGGTGATAATACGTATTCAACCTCCGAAGATAAATGCAATTCAAATTGCATTTGGTAAAAAATAACAAAAACCATATAACAGGACATTTTTTCACATGTTTTCTTTACTAGTGATTGTTGATACAAAGATGAGAAAACCTGAAAATGAAAACAAAAACAAAAGAGTAGTTGCAAGTTAATAACAAAAAACTCACAAACAATTTTATTAATCTAATGAAGGTGTGCTAACCTGGTGTCACGCAGTGTAATTGGTCAATAGCATCTGCGAAAAGATATTTAATGTTTACAAACCAACCAAATAAAAAAATAGAAAAAAACATTTCATAAAATTTTATTAATGAAATGAAATTTTATGAACGAAGTGAAATTTTATTAATGAAATGAAATTTTATTAATGAAATGAAATTTTATTAATGAAATGAAATTTTATTAATGAAATGAAATTTTATTAATGAAATGAAATTTTATTGCAAATCGCCACTCCTTTTATCTGTATATACTTCAAATAATATCTCAAGTAGTTATTATGAGTTAAAAAAATAGAAAAAAACATTTCATAAAATTTTATTAATGAAATGAAATTTTATTGCAAATCGCCACTCCTTTTATCTGTATATACTTCAAATAATATCTCAAGTAGTTATTATGATTTTTAGTATAAAATATAGTATGTATGGTAGTTTGTTCGTTCCTTCATCTCAATATTTCTTAATATATTTTAATCATATTCATACACATAACTATAAATTATTCGTATATTTTGTTTTAGTGACGTGTTTACAACTATTTTCATAGCAGTTAATATTATTAAATATTAATAAAGATCAAAGAATACAATATTCTTAATAATATAAAAAATATATATTTATGTACAAAGGTATATTTATACTTAATTTTAGTCTTTGATTTGAAGTTAAAATCAATAAAAACGAAAATATTATAGTGTTGAGTTTTAATAGAAAATATATAACTTATAACCAATAAACGAACTAAATACATAATTCTTTTTAAACAACTGATTATATTATACCTATGTATTTTACCCAATTGCGTTCGCTAACTACTTCATTGAATTGTTAAAATTTAGGTTTAATACAATACAATTTCGAATATAAATTTTCAAAAATAATAGTGAACAGTAGTAGTAGTATTTATGATTATTATCTTTTTGACATAAAGACATTTTTCGCACTTTCTTTGAAATCATTTGATTTCAATCAGAATGGCTAATAATATATGTATATTGATCTATAACAATATACAATAACAGTGTTTAATATATTATTTAATGTTCTTTAAATATCAGAGATGTTCTCAAAGTTAAATCTATATAATTATTTTTAATCATATTGCATTTGCTAATTGTACGTGAAATGAAGCATGCTTTTCACTGTTTTCATATATATGTAAATTAACACGACTTTTTTGGCTGTACAGATGAAAATAAAGCAAAATTACATTCATTACTTCGCAAATTGTATTCTTATATATTATGCTTCTTCAAAGTATTTATTGCAAATAATTATTATATTTGCAAATAGCGAAAGCTAGCTCAGCAAGTCGAAGCTGACTGTAATAATTACACAGCTCTTCAAAAACAATTTTGTTGCCTTGGATATCTTTGCAAATTTTGATACTTTCAAGTGCCCGGATTACGAACTTATTCATGAAAATATTCAATGTGCATATGCAATGTTTTGATAAATACCGGCTTGTTAGAAGAAATTGAATATCAAGCTAGGCTATCTCCGTAGTAATTTTGATACATTTTAAAATATTTTTCGAAATTATAATGAGGATCAGGGGAGTAATGGAGAAAAGATATTGCATTGCCAGATGACGGCTCATTACTACTAGTTAAAAAAAAAAGATTGGAAAGTTATAAAAGAAAATCCCATAAAAGGAGTTTAATTAAAATATAACATATGTTTTCGAGATTTGTCTCTTTGTTTTTAATGTTTTCTGATTTTTGTCAAGTAAAATGAAAACAAAGATTTAAAAATAAATGAGAGCAAATCTTACAAATTGATAGTTTCATGAACTGTAGGCACAAATATATTTAAAATCGATATTTTATCTAAGGCGACAAAACCAATGTAGACCAGTGTTATCGACAAATATTCATTATATCATTTACCATTTAAAAAGGGTACACATATTACAGGGGTATTAAAAGCTAAGCTCGCTCAATCTAAACGGAATAGAAATGCGAATTGAATTTCGTTTGCCATGATGGCTTCGTAAACGGTGAGAACCAGGCCAGAGAAAAACGTCCAAATACAGAGTGTATGCTCTTTAGGCGAGATTTTTTTGCCCAACGTGCTTCTTCTTTTTTTAATTGTTCTATACCCTGTAAGTAAAATTATAATAAAATTTATATTATTTATAATATAAAAATAATATGTTTATACTCATTTAAATCTAAAATGTACCAAAATACTTTAATATTTTTTTGTTGTGGACAATATATGCATATTTTATCAAGTGATCGATAATCTAAGTAACAACTATTCACAACACCTTTCACGACAGTGGCGAGTGATAACGATTTTATAAATATTTTATCACTTCACTTACATATACATATATGTATAACAGATAAAACTTTCTCATATTACTTACCGTTTGGTCATTAAATATGGCAGTTAATTGTGTAGCCAACATAATAAGAGTAAAAATTGCAAACAATAACGCTTCGAATGATAAAAAGAGTAACAAAAATATCGTTGCTGGTGGTGAATACGGTGAACATTGTCGCCATTCCGTATGCACACATTGCGCGAATTCAGTGACAACTAAGAACATAGAATGTATGGATATAGCAGCAATGTAAAACTGTGAAACCGTTAATCAACATTATTTACAAGCTTTATGTATTTGTATATGAAAACAAATACCTACCGTAAATAGTACAAAGTATTTCTGATTATTTTCACCGACGCAATTATTAACCCATGGACAGTGATGATCCATTTTACGAATACAACGCTGACATACTGAGCAGTGATGGGCGCGTTCCGGTTTAATGCTGCAACATTTCGGGCACTTGAAAAACATTTCACCTTCACGGTAACCCATCTGTTCGATCATTTCTTTTGTTGCATTTCCCCGTGGCACTGCACCGGGATCTGACAACATTGTACGAATATGCGAGGCGAAAGCGAGAAAGGCAAGTAATTGGAATATTATAATGTTTATTGTACTATACACCGGATATGGACTTGGGAGTAGTATCACACGCATTACGACGAATTCCGCGAACAGTATTAGCAGCCATGTAAACACCGCGCAGACAATACCACAAATATCCTTTATTACCAAAAATGTAGAAAAGTATTAGACATGAAATATTATGAATTGATGATAATTACCTTTACACACCAAGCACGCCCTCCGCAGCAACGATTATGCATATCCCTACTGCCGCCATGTAGTGTTATATATTGAGAATGCATTCCTTTGATCCTCGCAATAATAATATATATTCACTCTTTAATTAGTAAGTTGCATATGCTAATATTTTACAAAAAATACAATTGTTTAGTTATTATGAAAATCTTAGCTCGGCCATCATTTCAACAGCTGACGGTGTTGCTGCCACCTGTTTGCATACAGCTGAGCAAGCAATGGTGATGCCTTACCAGAGAACTAACTAAAAACATTTATTATCTGCGTAATAATTTTTGATTTCAGTGTTCCTAATTTCTGATTGACACGTGCTTTGACATGAGAGTTCGAGGTGTACATTTGTATACGTTTGTTCACAACGAGGCGAAGAAAATCGAAAGGAAGCGGAATGTTGGAAAACTCTCATCTCATTTACACTATGTTGGCTATGCTTCGTTGTTGCGGTATGAACTGTCAAACAAAGCGAGGAAAGTTGTATGCGAATGGCCCATAAAAGGGAACTTTATAAATTTTTATACAGCAACACTCGTTTTTAGTACTATTTGACGTGTCGTTTTTACTTCAAGTGAAACTTGTTATTAACTTATATGTTAATGTTGTGATAAGTTTTATTCTATTTTCATTAGTTATAAAACTATTTTGCCAAAATAGCAATTTAAGCAAAGCAATTTCCATAATGGTTGACGAATGTACAAGGAAGACGCTTAGCAACATTCCATTACTGCAAACCCGTGCAGGACCAAGGGACAAAGAGTTGTGGGTGCAAAGACTAAAGGAGGAATATCAAGCGCTTATTAAATATGTTCAAAACAACAAGGAATCGGGGAGCGACTGGTTTCGATTAGAATCCAATAAGGAAGGCACACGTTGGTTTGGGAAATGTTGGTATATGCACAATCTACTCAAATATGAGTTTGATATCGAGTTCGATGTAAGAAAATAAAATTCAAAAGAAAAATTTGATTTAAACATTGCCGCCATATGTTTAATATTTTAGATACCGGTAACATATCCTACAACCGCACCAGAAATAGCTCTTCCTGAACTCGATGGGAAAACTGCAAAAATGTATCGGGGTGGTAAAATTTGCTTAACTGATCACTTTAAACCACTGTGGGCGCGCAACGTACCAAAATTTGGAATCGCACATGCAATGGCTTTGGGTGTAAGTCAATAAAATCACAATCTGAGTTAAAATATTTATATCCATAAGTTTTAGTGATCCTAATTTTATAAACCTTTCTTTGACTTTCAGTTAGCACCATGGTTAGCTGTTGAAATCCCTGATCTTATAGAAAAAGGCATAATATCTTATAAAGATAAATGATATAAAAGATAAGTTATAAAAGAACAAAAACTGGTACCATAATAGAAAGCCTAAAGTGTTGTCGTGCCTGAAAGCAACTGAAATAAATTTTAAATTAAACAATAAATTATAGTTTATCTGTTTCGGTATACCCAATTCCACTTTATATTTTCGCAAAAATAATAAGTTAAAATGGAAAAATGTATCGGTCATCATCACTTATTAAAGTGGTTAACACGTCAAATTGGGATCCAAGCACTTATATAATATATGTATCAGAGAACTGCAACGAGTAATTGCATCAAATCAGTTGACGCTGGCGGGTACTCGAATTGATCAACAATGTTGTCTATGATGAACTGAATGTTTGTTCTGATTTAATCATACTCGTTGCAGCTCTCATGAATACTAAAAATTTGTTAGGAAAATGAAGTTCGTGCAATTACGAAAGTTGGATTTATCAAACTATATATGAAAACTTTTTGATAAGCTAAAAATAACCGCACTTTAATCGGGCTCAGCGACCGTCTCTACATTGTTGAAATAAATACACGATAGAGTTTGCAAGTAAATGAAAATTGTTTAATGTATGCTTGAAATGATGTATGTATGTATGTATTTGGTTTGTATGCATGTACTTATTTATGAATTTCATTCTGTGCGTTGACTGCACTTAAGTCCATATATATAGTTTTTAAATTAAATAATTCATTGTGTTTATTCTAAAGAATTAAAGTTGTGGCTATTGTGAGGAAATATGTATATTGTAGATTGCTATTCTGGGCGTGTTGAGCAACACTCTTGAGTACGTATGTATTTTCACGTATATAATTTCACTTCATATATATTTTTCTTTCTCTACTTTTTTGTAAGTAAAAGTACAATTTCCAAAATAAATTATAAATTTTCTTCTTTCGCGATATTAAAATTAAATAACAAAGTCAAGTGAGTGGTGAATATAAATAAAATAAAAAAGTAAAGTAAAAATTTTTAAAGTACAGTTTTCATATGGCTTCAAATTGATTTCACTCCTTTCATTTAAACACCAATTATGACTTCTTACAAACATGTAGGAAAGGAAAAATAAGACAAATTTTAACAATAACGTTCAGTTATGCAATTTCGAATTTCACGTGATGAAATTTCAAATTTTGATCGCTTCACTTTATTTCTGCAGCTCTCTCTATCTCTCATTCCAATTTTATATTTTAAATTTATAGATCATATGTTGATACAAACGGCCAAATATTTGAGAAATGCAAGGGTGAGCATATGGCAACAAGTTTCACAATATAAATCTAACCAACTATAAAATCTGCGGTTATTTCATTTGTCTTCAATCTTCAAAATTTTCACGACATTAAGTAATAAATAATCTACCCGTTAAAAGTTTTGCGGTCAATGTAGATACGTTGTATAGCTATGTTTAGGTAGTTCGTAATATTTTGTGGAAAAAGAAGACAATCTTACAAAGCTCATCAAAAATTGCATCGCTTATCAAAAACTTGCTCAACCTAACACTTTCAAACATTGAGGCCGGTCACACATACAGCTCGCTTTACTTCATGTTGCCATTGTTCGTATTGCTATTATTACTATTGTCACGTTTCTGCCAGCTGTCCGACCAAATAGAGCTAAGCGAACTAAATGGATCGAACGTCTGCATATCGGCTGTGATGGTAGCACCTGTATCAGTTGCCGAAACATTTAATGATTGTTGTTGTTGTTGCGTCACTGCTTGAGTATTGTTGTTAATACCCTGAAAGTTGCTTTCCAGGCCTGGCGGCGGACGTATAATAGTGGAGCCACCACTGCCGTTGACAACACTGCTAGTTGATGAGAGAGCAGCGCCAATTGGCCAAGATGTTGTTCCGGTATTACTACCACCAACTACGGGAGCACTTAAACCACTAATCAATGCAGCACAGGGAGGTGCATTTGTAACTGTCGTAGATAGAGCAGCGCTATTTAGACTTGGAGTGTCATGCTGTCCTAAATATGCCATTGGCGACCAAGTGCGCGAGTTGAGTCTTGCCCAATCGACCCCTTGCATCAATTGCTGCTGTTGTTGATGTTGCTGCTGCGCTTGAACATGTGCCTGCACTTGAGCTTGTAACTGCTGCTGTCGTAAATTGTAAATATATTCGAAATATTCGTTTCGTGCCTTTTTTATTTCATAGAGTTCTGCGTCCATTCCTGAAGTAAGCAAAATAATATTGCGAGTCCAACTTTTGATCAATCATCTATGGATACTTACCTCTAAGTTGACTGTTTCCATCATAATCGTAAGTGGTTAAAAGATCGGAGAAAAAACTGCAGTCCCCAGTAGAGACAATAGGCTTTGGAATTTGAAGACCATTGCCACTATGGTTGCTACTTCCGCTGCTGCTACTGCTACTGTTAACTGGCTCCCAGACAGGAGTAGAGGAAGGCGATTTTTTGGAGCCAATCGGACCGAGTTCAGTAGAATTCGTAAGGGCCGCCTTATCCAAAGCTGAATCTCCTGAGGTTTGCCCAAAAGACTGCGTTTGTTGTTGCACCTCTTTGCTGGTAAAATCTGATTCATGTTCCGGCATTCCCTTCTCTTTGTCCACAAAAAAGAAAGCTGATTTGCTATCACTAATATCCAAATTAGATTTATCGTTTGCTTTAGATGCATTTTTAACCAGCACACTGATGGGCTGTGCCTGCAATACGTCACTGAAAGTAGCCTGACTACAAGTATCCCATGGAGAACTTAAGCATCCCATTAAACCACCCATTCCACCGGCTACACCGCCCCCACCGAGACCACCATTGTCATTTCCATTCGTAGGCCTAGTGCGTGTTGCCGCACCAGCAGTTGCTGATGCATCGCCGAAATTAAGTGTTCGCAATGCGTTTGCTGCACGTTGACGACTTCTACGTTCAGCTCGTCGAGATGCATTCGCCGACGATGAAGAACAATTCGGAACAGCAACATCATTTCCTATATTGGTTGAGCTTCCGTTTTGTACGTCTTTGCGACGCTCTCGACCTGGTGTCTTCCCATACTTCGCACTGGTTACAGAACTTTGCGCGCCCACATCTTTAATGGACGAAGAGGGTATTGAAATGGGTACGGTACTAGATGGAATATCAGGCACGTTGCTCTTCACATTTATATGATTCATCGCTTCGCCGACGGTAGACTTGTTGGTATTACTGCGTGTATTTTTTGTGCTACCAGGGTTGTTAGCTTGTGCCTTTTGATAAACAGTACCGACGCTTGGCGGCTCTTTATCAGTTTTTTCGCCTATTTGCACTGAAACAGCAACCGTATTTTTTGACTTCCGCGCCCCACGTGGCTGCTGCTGTTTAGGCGGGGAAGTTTGCACCTGCGGTTGTGTTGTCGACGCTTGCGTTTGCTGTTTCTTTCCAGCGGTGTTGCTGTTGTTTGTACTACCTCCACTGTTGCTTCTATCTAATTTATCACTGTGCGTATTTGATTTGGGTTGCGTTGGTGCTGATGAACTTTTCTTACCACTATTTTCACTACCAGACGTCGGGTAACCCCCATTTATGCCACTGCTGGGGTTAGTTTTATCACTGTCACTTGTGGGTTTCGTCGGTGGAACACTGCTCTTGAAAACATTCAAGTCCAGTGACCACGGTAAACTTACACGGGACGACGTCGCGTTACCGCTCAAGTGGTTCTGTCGCTTTAAACTACGTTTCTTTACACCATTATTTCCGTTGCCGCTGCTACCACTACTGCCACTGCTGCTACTGCTGCTGCTCGCACTACCCTTCGGTTGTTGTGGATGAATAGCACCACATCGCGTTTGTTGTACATTCGCTGCTGATCTACTGACCGTTTGCGGTTCATCTTCGGTCGCATGTGTGGCTGCTTGCGCCTTCAGCGCAATATTGCGCAGATTAAATGTCGGGTGCACAGAACCCTTGTCGCGCGCTTCATAAAGAGCCGTCTGACTATGCAATATGTTGTCATAATCAATATGAGCGGCAATCAAAACAAAAACAAATGTAGTAGCCAAAACCACGATTGCCGCACTACGTATGCGCTCTTCCCATGGGGGGCGTTCTATCAAGACGGAACATTGATCGATTGTGCCTGGTGGCAGTTGGGCGACTATTGTATACTCCACATCGTAAGAGAGATTGGTATGTATCTTTAATGGTACCATAATGCGATTCATGGTAAAATCGGGCGTAAATATAATCTCAATCTTTTTCGTCTCATTCGCCTTCAGTGCAAAACTGTTGCAGTCCACTATTTTGAAACCATAACCAGAGCACATTTGATCACCAATTTGAAATGTCTCTATCCAAATTGGAATTTCGCCAGTGTTTCTCGCAGTGAATTTCCGTTTCAATAATGGATACTTGATGGCCCTAAAACCATTGTGGCTGCTAAGCGTGTGTTGGTGCGTGGAAGATGGATTACAAATCGAGAAATGTTTTTCAGTAAAATTAAATGTTAGCGATACATTTGAACCGGGTTTACGGTTTCCTAGACGGAAATCAGACTCTACTACCTTCGCGCTAACCCAAACAGCTTCGTAGAGTGTTAGATTATTTCTTATATGTAACAATGTACAATAACTATCTGCCACAGGTGCCTTTAAACGAACTGTTACAGGTAAGCTCGTGTGTGGGTGGAGAAGTACAGGTTGACGTGGCGCACCTCTTGGCAAAGAAAATACTTCCTTATCGGTTAAGTAGCAATGCGGCACGATATCCACTACTTCGAGAGGCAGTGACAGCTGCGTATCTTTCGCATATGATGGATCAGCGAGGAAGTAATCTAGTAATACCGGCGTGTCTGCCGGATTACTGAGTAACACCTGTACTTCGTGAGATTTACCCACTTCTATAGTTGGCAGCACTGGTTTCTCAGTGACGAACTTCGGCCACTCAATGTCAATAATCAACTGTAACAGGAATCGCCGCAACTCATGGCTATTCAGTGTAAAAACGATGTTTTGAAAGTCGTACTTTAGGTGGCGAAACAACTCGGTTCGTCGACGTAACTCCGTCTCGTCAAAATGTAAATTGTTGTTAAGGCCACCACGCGTGTTTGATGGTGCCGGGAAGGCAAGACTGTTAGTTCGACCATCTTGCTGTATATAGCAACGATTTTGGCAAAACAATGATGGATTGACATGTATCCGACCCACCTTAGTCATAGCATTGCCTTCGATCGTCGAACCGTTAACGTTGTAATCCTCGAAATGTAACCCGGCATCAGTGAAATTTATAGAAGTAATGTGTATGGAGTGCTGAAATGTGGAGCGTATTGCTAGTTCTGCTGAACATTGTTTTCCCTGAAAGCGACAAAAAAAAGGTATATTGTAAAATTTTGTTGTCTTATCCCTTGAATATTTACAAGGAGCTATGTCAGAAATATTTTATTAATTTACCGGAAAGCAGTTATTGAAGTAAAGTTGCTCTTGATCCACCTCCAATTTGCCGATCCATGTTCGAAAACGTACCGTTGTTGTGATCTCCTCATAAGCAGTCCATATTTTTAGGGTACATTGATGTTGCTCGGTTATGTACGATTGTATCGTTACTTGAAAAACAGCAACATCATCTTCCTCCAATTGAGTGCATAACTTGAATTTTGCACTCTCTAACTTAAGCGTTGCATTACGTAACGCTCGCAATGAAGACGGCCGTAAACATCCTCGGAAGGTGGTATGAAAGTAGACACCTTGAGGCGATTGAAAGTTCCAAGTGGTCAGCTTGACAGGTAATGGATTGCGATTGCGCAACACAATGTAACCGTCATGTGATGTCTCTGCCAGCGGAATTGCTCCTAAATTCAGATCAACGTTATATGGCCCATCAGCTTGTATGCGCGCTGTATCATAAGTGGAGACATGTAAACGGCCACCACAAACAACCAGTGGCACTTGAATATGTGTAATATTAGTAGATACGTGTAAACTAGCTTTATATGTCATGCTTGAATTAATCATCTGAAGTTGGAGCAGTGCTAAAGATCCACCCGCTGGCAGTACCAAGAAGCCTGATGCACCGTCAGCTATCGCATCAAGGTAGTCGCTACTAAACTGTGCACGTAACGCTTGACTACCTATATCTTCCTGTGGTAGGCTTACATTAAGCAATGCCAGAGGAGTTTCGTAGTCATTACGTAGCACTAAGGTGCGCTTATTGCCGCCCCGCGTACCAAGTGTAGCTTGTGTTATAAATGTGGTAGAATTACTATCATAATGTAGCGAACCCTTGAATAATTCTGCTCGAATTAGTATCGTAAATTCTTGCGTTGACTGAGTGACGCTGTCCTGAAGTGGCTCCCTTGGTATACTCTTTATAATCATCAGCTCATCCAATATTGTTGTGCTATCAAATGCATCTGCCTCTAGAATGACTACTCCATCTTTCGGATCGAATGTCAGCCCAGATATATTACGAAGCGTAAAATCGAGTAACTCGTACTGTTGTCGCATATGCGAACTGTGCAAATGTAGCTTAAACTGAATCGGTTTCACGCTGCTGTCCCGAACTAGATCCTCCCCGTCTTTTGTTGAAAAACGACCGAAGTCGATAACGGGATTATCTGCATATAATCCGTGTAATGGTAAAATTTCAAATTCGACCGGTATTACCAACACATTTCCCCCTGTGCCCACAGTATCACCAATGCCTTCTTCAATTTGATTTGATATTTTTATACGTATATAAGCCGTATGATTACCAGCGGTTCGAGCATGGAAACGTATTCGAATAACTGATTTCGTTTCATATGGCGGTATCTCCCATAAAGTTTGTGGCCCTTCTTGCCCACCACTCGGCAGTTCTAATTGAAACAAACCTCCACTGCTATAAACCTGAAATACGATGTTAATTACTTATAAAGATACAGAGCATTTAAAATATTCTTCCATACCTCAAGTATTTGAAGTGGTGTACTATGTGGATTATACATTTGAATTTCAGGAGTAAGTGTCGCATTAAGTGGAGCCTTAATCCCCACCAAAGGTTTAAGTCTGTACGGGCAGTCTCGACCCATACCACGAACTTGCAATCGTGCTTGTCCGAATGATGTGTGAATTAGGAGATCAGTGGCAACAATACCGTGCATGCGGGGTAAAAATACCACATTAAATGTGGTATTACCCTGCGGTGGTACAACTTTTGCCTCGAAGAAACTCGAGTAGAACATAGGTGTACGCCCAGACACTGATGTCAAGTACACGCTTCGATTGACATTTTGATTCAAGAGTGTAACTGTGTATGCTCGTGCAGTACCTACAGGACACGCTTCACCAAAGTCAACCAAAGGAGGTTCGAAGCGCAAACTTCGTTGAAGCTCATCACTAGTTGCGTCTGTGACAGGCGTTAAAGTCTCCAAGACAGAGGGTAGCTCAGTTGAGGAATTTAACTGTTGTGTTTCACTGCTACCTATATCGCCGGCTACGCGACTTAGGAGTAACATGAGCACCCATGCGAGTGACGAAGGTCGTGACATCTTGACGTAAAAATAATAACTTTACCTTTCGTCTGTAGATACACGTTTCTTTCAGCCGGTAGTGGCTTTTTGGGTGTGCTTAATGGCCGACGTTTGTCCTTCTTCTTCCTTTTTCCTTATTGCTTTCTTCCTTTTAAAGTCCTATCAGATTCCGATCAAAATCCTTTTATTTGTATTTCTATTGTTTTTATTTTCCAAATTACTTTTATGTTTTTATATAAATGTTTTTGGCATTTCTCTGCACATTCTATTTTTTTATCTTAAAAATATTTATCGCCTGAAAACACTACACTATCAGCCTGTCGTCTGTAAAAGTGCAAAAAATAATAATAATCAGACTGTCAAGCGTATGTCATGGGGAAGCGATTGCCTAAAAAATACGAAGCACATGACGTAAGATAATCGTGATAGGTAAAAACACAAGAATGGCTTTGTGTATAGGTATTTTATTTTGATTGCTCTGCAACACTGGACGAGAATATTTAAAGGCCCATTCAAGTGCTGAACACATTGACGCCCGGAACACATAGAGAGCGACAGACTGCAAGCGACATTTGTCAAATATTAAAATACACACGATCCAATGGACACAGTTATTTACACAGCTGCACTACTATACGATTGCAGGCCGACAGTTGACGTTCTCGCTAACTTTAAAATATTCTTATATTTGCCAACGACCGCAGGACGACAGTAGAGTTGACAGTAGAGAGGAGTGATACCACTAATATGTAAAATGTAAAATTATTCAAAGCTCTAACAAACCTGACGTTAATTTACAAATAAAAGCATAAAATAACTCTGTTATATCATTTGTAACAATTAATAATTTAAAACAAATATATTTACCCATTTACTTATTTTCTGCATAAAATATTTCACTTTGAACAAAATATTAAAATTTCATTGAAGTGAAAGATATTAGTATGGCAACAACGAAATTGTGTACATACAAAATGGACTACTGTGTTGTTTTGTGTACATGTCAGCGATTGTTATGTCGCTGCCTTCTTACAAATGTTCATGTAGTGTAGCCATGACGTGGCTTCAGATACAACTTTCCGCGCTTTGTGGTGCTTTGTGAACAATTCATACTGAAACAACGAGGCCCAGAAAACAATGGTTTGCTTCAATTAACGGTTTATTTTCAGTGTTTCTCTGTAATAAAAATAGGGACCTTATTTTGACAAAGTGTAAAAAGATTAGGGATGTCCAACATTTTGCTTTGCTTCGCGTCAAAAACTTTTTATGTGAGCGTACTAAACAATAGCGTACATCGAACTTTACTTTGTCAAAACACATCTCTGACGCAAAGCGAATTAAAAATGCTGTGTGAATTGGCCATAAGATATCGGCGATCCTTAAATTTAAATATGTACATATATGTATGCCTTAATATTCATAAACTTAGATAAAGTCAAATTATTAGTAAACGCAGTCATAAAACTGAAAACATTTAGACTCATATACTTTTAAAATTAAATGTAATATAAAATGTAAGGCAGTTGTTTGAGAGAAATATTATAATTTTATATAAAATATGTTAAATTTATTTACTAAACAAACGTTTATTAAATTAACAAAAAAAATGCTATAATTATTTATACATGACTCAATTTAAATCGAAGCTCATGCATATTCATATGCTTGTTTTTATGGGATGATATATAGTACATACATATATATACATAAGTAAATACCACATGTATATATGTTGATTATTTTTTACTATATCGAAAGCTGAAATTTAGAAAGTCAGATCTTACAACATTCGTATAGTTTGTCAATATGTTTAACTTGTGACTATCGGTTCAAGTTTATACGATTTTTACATTTTAATTTTTATGAAACTTCTTTTTTTAATTTGAACTATTTCTGCACAATTTCTGTGACGGTAAATTACGAAGAGTATTCATATCATTCATATGTACAAAAGTAAAAATCAATAAAAAAAATACGTTTTTTACTTTATTGATGTAAATTTATTTATTTAATTTAACTTGTCAAACTAAACTTAAACTACTACTATGTACTACTGGTACAAATAGTTTTTCTACAATTATAGCAGATTTTATAATAATTTATATTCCAAAATAGTTTAATCAGATTTTACGTGTTCTGATTTAACTTCTTTGGTTGGCTCTGAGTTCTTTTCTTGTTGATTTCGCTTCACCTGCTGCAGAAGCTGTGCTCTTTTTAGCGTAACCATAATTTGCAACGAGTTGTACATCCAAGCACCCTTAAATATTATGAATCAATTAAATTTTCCCAATTTGTAGAGTATCTAATCGTTTGTTACAATACTTACAATTATTAGCATACAATTAAGTAATATCGGTATTGAAAATACTGTCGAAATGAAAAGCCCATTACTATCAAAATATTGCTGCTTAGAAAAGCTCTTCCATTTAGCTGCCGCAAATTCGTTAATGCTTTCCGAACAGTACGCCGCTGATACTAAAGTAGAAAATATTGTTTAACCTTGAAGCAATAAATAAAGATAATCGGAATTTTTATCCGGACAAGGACTGCCAACTCGGCACCATTCCTCGAAATTACTGCAGACATATTTTCTGGCGCTACAACATCAACAACAACATAATTGGAATATATAACTCACATAATATTAGAAACAGAAATATTTGGAAATTAGTGTTGTTCCTTGTCATCAGAGTAGTCACCGTTGTAAGAACATGCACCGCTATAAGCGCAATCAGCCACGGATCGTTCCAGTCAATCTGTATATTAATGTGGCTTATTAATGTGTTTACTATACATAGATTTTTTTTTGCACTCACACTTGCCAAAAATGACCAATATCCGGTGATTTCATTAACTTCAATGAAATTCGGGTCCACCATTCTTAATCTTTTTGCAAATATCCAGCAGTTTTAAAACCAAAATGTTCTCTTTGCCAACAACAGTTTTATCAAATGTAAATAAAGAAGAAATAAACGAAAAAGACAGACAGAGCCCGACAGACTGCAAGCAACATCTGTCAAATATCAAAATACACACCTTCTTGGGGACACAGTTATGTAGTTGTGCAGCTGTCTCAATAACTGTGTCCTTAAGAACGAGTGTATTTTAATATTTGACAGATGTCGCTTGCAGTCTGTCGCGCTCTTTGTGTTCAGAACATTACTATACAAGAGAACGTCAAAACAACATTTAACAATATTAAGTTACGTGACGTCATAAAAGACAAAATTGATTGACAACCACTAAGAAAGTTTGGCATTTTATTTTTTCAAATAAATCTTAATTGTAAAAGGTAATCATTTTGCTATTCCAAATGTATTTGTAAACATACATACAGGTCTAATAGATATTACATTAATTACCAGAGAGCTCTAACCGAGTTTTTTAATAAAACGTCTATGATTTCCTTAAAGCCGACTCCGTAAAACCATCCAGAATACATATGATTGACCATATATTACGATTTTTTATTTGTCATTACGTGCTTGAGCTCAGATTGGAAAATTAATTTTAATTAAGATTAAACAATATTTAAATAAAAAAAATATACATATATATCGCAGTAATTTTGACTACCTAAACTCCAATACAATGAGAACATACACAACGTGGAACTCTCAGGCTCTTTGCGTAAAAAATTAGATGAACCGACACAGAGACTTAACAGAAAGCCTTGGTAATGTTCCTTGGTGTATTACTTTTTTTATAAATATATTTTTATTAAGTTAGAATGTTTATAATTACCCAAATATGTACTTTATTACGTACGGTTAAGTAAAATAAAAATTCACTGAAATAAAATAGAGTTCATTTATTAAAGGAATTCTCTGAAGATGAGAGAAATTTACTACTCTAGAAGTTTACTTTATTCTAAATTTTCAAAGCTGGCAGTTCTCTACGGCAAATTTGTTTCGCTTTACATAAATGTCTTCGTTTTGATGTGCAATCCATTTTCGCCGCGAAGAGGCATGAGCAGTGTGAAAATTTTTGCGAGTTTGCTGGTGTAAATTGATAAAAAGAAAAACAATTTGACATAGATTTTATAGATTCCAAACAGGAAAATATCATAAATTTAATTTAAAAACAATTTGTATATAGTAGCTGTAGCAGTAAAAGTTTTACAAAACCGTCTTATATCTTGCGAGAGGAAAATATTTCCAATTGGCCGAAAACAGCATAAAACAAAGTGAATTTCGTTATAAAACTGCATAATAATAACGGGATTGGTGATTGCTCATTATAAAAGAAGTCTGCGTCATTAAATGGGAAATTGAACAAAAGTTGTATGTAAACACCCAAGAACTCACAAATATTTTGTATCTGCTTTTATCTGAATAAGGTCGTCGCCCGACCGTGAGTGGCCACTGGCCTCTAAATAGTTGTCAGTATAGATTGTGTGTGTGCACTTTGAAACGCCTGGTTTGATTTCAAGCAGACGTATTGCAGTAGGTTTTGTTCCAGATAACGGAATCGAGCGATCAGCAGACGCCATCTAACGCCAGAAATTCGTTCCCGGGGAGCGGCCGACGTAGACGACGCGTGCCCGTGTCACCGAAAATGGCTGTGAAGCAAAATAACACGGAAACGAACGCTGCGCCCGCACCCGTTAATGGGAACGCCGTAGGAGGAGTTAATACGACCGGCGGGTCTATGGCTGGTGTAACAGGCGGTGTCGGAGTGGGTGGTAACAATGGACTTACTGGCGTGGGCGTTGGAGTTGGTGGTGGTACAAAAACCAAAAAGCTTAACGCTAAAGCGAATTTAGGTGCAGAGATAAGTGGTAATGCTGATGCAAATGAACCTGGTTGCAGCGGAGTTGATAACAGTGTTCCAAATAAACCCAAGATAAATATGAAAGCGGCCACTGGATCAAGCGGAAATATTGGCGGTGGAGGTGAAGCAGGAAACATTGGTGGTCAATCGAGTAAAAACACCACTGATATTACACATATTTTACATCTCATCGAATTGGTGGAATTGAATCAGCAGCATATATCATTTGGACCGGATATAGTAAAAATTTATCATCACATAATCAATGAATTAGCACGTGTGCAGACTCCAAGACAAATTCCCAAAGAACTTAAACGTTTTAAAGAAGATATAGTCAAAGTTGGCGCTTTCTTCAGTAAAGCCAATGAGAAACGCGTCTACCTATTCTACCTTCGAGTTGTCTGTCAGCTTATAACACAAGGTGAGGGGGAACCACCTTCTTGTGCTATCGCCATAATATTCCAGTTGTTTAGCTCCGAAATGGTTTTCGAAGCGGTGCAGTCAATGTTGGACCACAAAATACCTGAACAGAATATAAGAAAGACTGTTAAACTACTAAGCGAATGGTTACGCATGTGTAACTTTTGCCAAAATCTTAATCTATGGATATTAGCCATACTGAGAGGACTCCAGGAACAGCAAAAGTTTTCGCTATTTCGTGATATTGCGTTGGATAACATAGAACCATTGTTCACATCACTTATATTGCCAGTGTTGCGACCAAAAGTATACCCCATCGTATGTCATATGTTGTCCTTCATTGACCAAACACCGGTAGTGTTTCACAAGGTAAAGTTCAAGATGTGCGTTTGCAGACAATATTTAAATATTTGATTGTTTGCAGATTTTGCCAAAGTTCCCACGTGTTATAACGTATTTGAAGCAACAATCTAATAGTCAGGAAGACTACGCTGAAGAAACCAAAAAAATTCTTCAAAAATTAGTTGATTTAACTAAGTCTTTAATGGTGCGGTTCTACGGCTATGATGATATGTACGAGGCGGTGGTGAGTAAAATTTAAGACCACTGAAATAGTGATTTGAATGCTATAACTGTTATTTTATTTGAAAGGAGCTCGTTATGAAGGATATTCCACATTCTTATGATTTGCCAAACTATGGGAGCAGCGCTAAAAGTGGTGATGATAACAGCACCGAAATAATACCACATGAAAGTAATGCAAAAGTCGGTCTAGTTAATTTAGGCAACACATGTTACATGAATAGCGTTTTACAAGCGTTAGCTATGACTAAGGAGTATGTACATTTCTCAAATTGTTACTCTATATCGCATATATTTTTGTCTGTCTAATACAGGTTTAGTCGGGAAATATTGTTGTCACAAAGCAAGTCACCACTGTTAATGAAAATGCAACAACAGATTGCATTGATGCTCTATTCAACTCGATTTGAATTGACACCATCGCGCGTCTTAAGTGCAACACGACCACCTGGCTTCTCACCGGGCTTGCAACAGGATAGCTCTGAATATTTGGGGTATTTGTTGGAAACGCTACATGAACAAGAAACGCTGTTCCGTAAAAAGCAAGGAAGTGATATGGCGAATGCAAGAAAAGTAACTGATGGTCAAAAAGTAGTAATAGCAGACAGAGAGGCAACCGAACCAATTGCTAAAAGTGCAAAGCAAGCCGAACAAGAAAGTGGCAGTACCAACAGTGGAGAAGGTGCCACCGCATACTTCAACACACCACAGGCACAGCATTCATATACAAGTGACAGTGCTACCACCGACACTACTAACAAAACCAACGACAGCAGCAATACGGATGTAGATGAAAAGATCGTCGTACAAACCAATGCCAGTAGCAGCTCTGATCCTTGTAAAGATAACGCTGTTGCAACAACCACAATCGATAAAACCTTTACAGGCAAATTAGCAACTACTTATGAATGCCTCACTTGTGGCTGGAAGAGTCGAATAGTTGATAGTTTTCGTGACTTACAGCTGTCATTTCCAGAAGTGAAAAATGATTGCGCCTCCAATTACTCCGTACAGGATCTCATCGACTATTATTGTTCACCAGAGAAACTATACGGGGACAACCAATACTTTTGCGAGCGGTGTAAGAAACTTAGCGATGCTGAACGTTACATCAATGTTATCAGTGCACCAAAAAATCTAATATTGACATTGAAACACTTTAAGTATGATCAAAAGTATCATACACGCGCCAAATTGATGCACAAAGTGTTCCATGATGAGAAGGTGCGTGTTCAGTTTAAATAAACAAAATTTCATAATAATTCTTTTAATTGCTTATTATTTGCACATTTTAGGTATCTGTAAAGGTTTGTGCTGAGGAAACGTTGGAAGAGATCGCCTCCGTGCATTACGATCTCTATGCTGGTGTCGTCCATTCCGGTTTTAGTATGGACTCAGGGCATTATTATACTTACGCTGCTGATATCACTAATAAGTGGTACAAATTCAATGACAACGTCGTCACACCGTCTAAGTCAGAAGAGCTGCACAATCTGACACCACCCAATACACCATACATACTATTCTATCAAATGGGAGCACGCTCTAATGAAGTATGCTCATGCGAAGGATCCACAACAAAAGTGGTGAAAGTAGATGTGCCAAATTCATTGTCGTTGGATGAGCTTTCTGGCGATTTGCGAAATTATATTAACCACGATAATTACATTTTCGCCGAGGAGATTAAAGAGCGCATTATAAAGAGTGGCGGTCGAGCTGCGTTGCAGAGTGCATTGGCGGCAAAACGTAGCGGTAATGGTCGAGGAGGAGGCGGTGGTCGTAGCGACTACGACGACGATAACGACTCGGATCAACCGCCACCGGCTAGTGGCTGTGGTGGAAATGCACTCGATATTAATGTTAATCGTTTTGTGTACTAAACACCAAGTGTGACGTGGCACGAAATTATATGATTTTGTTTTTGTTATAATTTGTGAAAATTATGTCGTACAATCTATGAGCATAAAGAAGTTATGGTACGAATGAAATGCAAGAGAACACAAACGACGTTGTGTAGTTATGATACTTTTTATGTATGCCTGCGTTCGACAAATAGTGGGAAATGTCACTACCTTGGATCAGCCGCCTACTAACCACCCTTATATATACTTATATATATATATATATATATATAAATACTGCATACTGCTATTTTCATTATAATAACGTGTAATTTTGTAGTGTGTTCGTGAGCAATGTAACACAGCGAGCGAAAGTTGCATGAAATGTGTTAAATTTGGGCAACATTAACGTTAAAACTTATAATTAGGCAAAATGCGAATATATTCCGCAGATGCACAGCATCACAATGGAAGTTACAAAAGGAAAAAAAATAGTCGATTTATTTCAATGCTAAAAATTTGTACTTGTTATTTGTAAACTTCAACTATGTAAACTATTTCTATACCCACTATCAGCAAATAGTAGCAACAACAAAAAATAATTATTGCAGCTATATCTTCATACGCCTGCTAAGTGTATGTGAGTAAATAAGAAATGCTTCGACAACATTCGACCAAGCTGTATATGAGAGCAAAGGTGTATTTCTTCAATTAGAATTGTGTGTGTATGTGTGCTTTTAACCGTTATTTGAATAATTAAATGAGTGCGTGCCTGCAATGAAAAAATATGTATATGTGGTGTATCCGTTGCATCTCCCTTGTGATTCAGTATATTTTCCTAAGCGCTTATTTTTATATTCGATTGAAAAAACTCGGTGTCATATGATGAAATTTCGAAGTTTTTCAGGATGAATGGAAAACGACGATATTACCGAAATGAAAGTTCTAAAGCAAGCGCTGTTACTTTCTTCGCATGATGAATTAAAACTTCTGTCTAATTCCTCTTACATATGTATGTATGTGTGTATGAATTATGCAAAATTAAAAAAAAAAAATCCATGTAATTGTTAATTGCAAGTGGTAATTGAAATTTGTAAAATATATAACTGCATATTACAACGTCAAGTCGAAACTCGACGGCTCCAACTACGGATTTGCCCTAAGGCGTATTCAAATCTAAAGAGCTTGCCCAACTTCGTAAGCCAGCGACTAACGTTAAACTATTTATATTCTGGTCTACAGATTGTGTTTTAATTTTGCGCACTTAAATATATAAAATATATTCATTTGATTTTCTTCTGTTATTTTTTACTTTCTTCCAAACAGTTTTATTTAGCATATACAATTGTTAGTATAGTAGCGTAGAATTTTTATGCGCCTAAACCGGAAAGTTAGTAATATTAAAGCGACTATATCTGTCCTCATACATATGAAATTCGTAATGGAATTTGTATGCAATGAAACAGTACATGTGCATACATACTTGCATACCTTTATATATGAATAGATTACGTATTACAAAACATATGCATAATAGGAGAAGCGATATGAAAGAAGCGATCATGAGTTCGTAACATGGATTATTATTTCTCCTAGTAGAGAGGAGAGTTCTCATGTCCAAGCAAATGTAATGTATGTAACGCTATACTATATTTATTGGTTACTTATAGTAAGCACGTAAAATTATACAACTTAAGTTTAATTTCACAGTTGACAGAAAATGTTTTTTTGTTAATTATAATAAAGAAAAGTATTAACTTGCACAACAATATTTTATTTAGGCAATTTATTTTTTAAAGCTATAGCGTATCCTTTAAAATACATAATAATATATAAATATACACTCTAGGCAAAAAGATATTCGATGAATAAGTCCGGGTTGTATCACGAGTGCAGGTCACTGCACTTTTTGTAGGGTGATCATGTTATTTAACAGTATTAGAGATAAGTACATAGAGAGGGCTCAGCCAGTGTAAGATGTGCGAACTGCTAGTCCACAAAGAACATATACTTACATACGTTTAGTATGAATAATTAGCATTCATTCAATTGCATTGTAGGTTGAGTTAGGTCGTAGGGATTTGAACATAATCGATAGATCTCATTTAGACAAATGTTCGTGATTTGTGTTATCCACTGCTGAAGGTGGATCACAAGATCTTGATAGATCGATGAAACTTTTTGAGCTTCGACGTTTAATATCACATCCAGCCATTTCGATCGCCGAAGGTAAGCCGGTCAATGGAGAGAGAGTGACAAGATGATTTAAACTTCTCTTCCTCCATACAGCTTTGGCAAAGAGCGTCTTACAAAATATTTAGTCGCACCTCATGCGAACCTATTTCACCGTGTCCAATCAGAACATCGACAATTGCGGCTAGATTGACCTTGCTAAAAGTAAGTAATTCGGCGGACCACTTACTGTTTACTTTTTGCTAGAAGGATACACAGTCGCACAAGTTCTAGTTGTTGTCTAACGCTTTAGGAGTTCACTGGAGGTCCATAAGTCTAGCGGCTTTGCGATTTTCGGTCATTTCGCTGTGACCCAAACAAGTCTAACATGGAGGAAGCTTGATGCTTTTGCTAACGAGGTCATGCACTTTTTGTCTAATTTTGCGCTTGCTGGTATGTGAGCTCGGCTACCGGAGTTTCAATTCCGTTGCCTTAGGCAGTGAACCATTCAGGACATTGTTCGGTTTTCAAGGTCGGTTCCGACATGTGCATAGGTGTCTATAATTATCTACTCAATACCCAGTAAGCGGAGTAGATAATTAGCAAAATCGCTTTCAATTTTGCTGGCGAACGTTTTGAGAATTTGCTTGCGCCTTTAAACGATTATATTACAGAGGGAGCGTACACATCAGGATAAACGAATAGTTTTTCAGATATTTTACTTTTAAGGATCGGGTTCGGTTCTTTGCAATAAAGCAGCGTGAAGAGTCGATGAGTTTAGGTTTGAATATGTACCAGCAATTATAATCTGCTATGTTCTTAAATGTGTAAGGTTTTTGCTTACTTTCTTGAAGTTGAAGAAGTTTCGATATAAAAATAATAATTTAATTTGAAAACATGCAGAATCAATGAAACTGGAGAACATATTAAAATATATATGTACATACATACATACTAACAATTATTCGAAATTTCGATTTACACTGATGGAATAATGTCTCTAGAGGAAAAATAGCAAAAAGTGGTTGACCAAAATGGTACGTATTTGTTCATTTATTTATTATTATAAATATAAAAAAGAAGCTGAAGGTTGATTAGAAATACGAAAATACTTTTTCGACTACCCAATTTAAAATTTTCTGAATTAATTTACCACAATTATCCCACTGTACAGCTGCTACAAAGCTATAACAAAAATGTCAAAAACAGCTGAGCGTGTGTCAAAAGCTCCAACCTTCCAGATCAGACCCAACAAAAAGTTTCTCTTATTAAACACGAGAAAGATAACATTGGGGATATCATTATGTGAAACAAATGGTCAATTATCGATGTCTGCGCCCAACAAAAGAAATAAGCATGTGTACATCAAAACAGAAGTATTGGCAGTGTGAGTGAGCCCCTTTTGGAGCGAAAAATAAAATGTAAGCGCTGAAACTAACAAATCAGGCGAAGCTCTTAAACACGTACGTATATATTAAGCGCTATGTGCAACGGAAAAGCTAGACGGGACACATCAATCCAGAATTGCGAAAAAAGTACAGAGCGGACCGAGAAATCAGTCAGTTAGAACTCAGCAGAGCAGTGCAACAGTACGGTGAACATCTCAGCAAGAATAGCAACAAAAGAAGTGAATTTCTAAAAAAAATATCTGAATGAAATTACTACACTTAAATTTTAAACGTGCTTACTTTTTTACATTTGTGCAAACAAATCTGCGTAATAAACCGACTTTTAATATATAGTACATTTCATTAAATAACGAAGGTGAATAAGCATCATAAGTGAAGTTTTGACATACACACCCTCCATTTATGTAAGGGTGTTTTGGAATAGAAAGGACACTGGCCTAACGAAGGTGAAGAGGCAGAAACGCAACGTCATCAGCCTTTTGACACCGAATACGACATTTTCGGCTGCATTGTGTTTGTAACCGCCAGACTATACATGCTCTTCTTTTTATATTGTTATTTAGCACAAAAATTTACTGCGACAAGGTGACAAAAAGGAGTTTAATATCGGGCTTTACAGCCACAGATTATTATACAAATGGCAATA
The DNA here is from genome assembly GCF_024586455.1 of Bactrocera neohumeralis. Classification (NCBI taxonomy): domain Eukaryota; kingdom Metazoa; phylum Arthropoda; class Insecta; order Diptera; family Tephritidae; genus Bactrocera; species Bactrocera neohumeralis. The sequence goes on from NC_065921.1 coordinate 34,992,761, forward strand.
GGAAATATTGCCCACATAAAAAAAAACGAAACTTTAGAATATACTAGACTGTAAGAACAAAGCGTGTTAAGAACCAAATTAAAAACGCAGAGCGGAGATTAACGAACACATATGTATATTCATTCACCATTGAATGTTGTTATGCTGCAAAGGACACGTAGGCACAACTGAAGGTAGAGCAAGCAAAAATGCCTACCCAACTTCATCATTAGTATACCGCGATATGCAGAGGTGAAAAGGACATATGCCACAAATTATACTACATATATCAAGGCTCACAAAACACACAGTGGTTGAGCGACTAAAAAACTATAATATTAAACTTCAGACTTTCTAATTATTTATTAAAAATTTATTTTACGTCAGCAAAGTGTTCAGATGATCATCCCACACATAATCACAGTTTTAATTAAAAACAATAAAGTTTGAGTGTTTCTCGTGACAATTCTGAACTAAAGAAAAAAATGTTTTTTTACAAATATAAAAATAAATAAGTGATAACAAATAACTGGCATTCAGAAGACTACTACAGATACAGCAAATAATACGAATGTTAACTTATTTTCACTATAAGAAAAATATATATTTATTATAGTTTGAAACCAAAAGTTAACAGTCTCATCGATAATCGTGCACAAATTCTCGCATACAGTTAAAAGAGGAGCTACAAGTAAAACGATTCCTTGCAACATTCACTTAAGAGAAGACAGCAAAAAAATTTCAAGATGCGGTTATTTCCGGTGCGTTTATCGAATATTACAAAAATGCTCGATATGTACTCGCAGTTCAATCCATCCCCTTTGTCTATAAAACAATTTATGGACTTCGGTAAGTTTATTTATATTTTGCTAACAAATATGGCATAAGAAAAAATTACGAAATTTCAGTATATTTTTGTTAGTTTATATAATATTTTTCGTTTTGTTTTTAAATGGGGGCTTACTCAACATTTTGTGCATTATTAATATGATTTTTAATGCTTAAAAGCAATGTACAACAAATTGGCTGCTACTTTGAAGTCACGTTTACAATCCTGGAGCAATAAATATTATATTACTGCAAAGGCATTTATATTTTGATATTCTTTTCCGTTTAATTGAATTGTTTTGACGAAATTTGCTGATAACTCTTGTTGATCTTCAACATTATCGCTATGGCGAAAAAAGGAATAAAAAGATCATGTGCAAATGTATGTACATATGTATATTCGTCTAAGTTTATTTGGACATATCTGAATAATTTTTTTTTATCAAATTTTCGAAATTTTTATTGTTGATAACGGTTATATTTTTTTAGAGCATAACAACTATACATATACAGTGAAAATCCCCATTACGGACAGTTCCTATAGCTGTACACCTCCCATTACCGGACAGATTTCATAAACACAATGGTTTCATTAATATTTTCATGCAAAACCAATTCCGATAATTGGACATGAGTACGCCCTAATGACCGGACGCGGGCACAATTTTGATAGTATTTTGTCCAAATTACCTCTGATAACCGAATACAATACACATATCCATGATTTTCTTTCCTAAACACGAATAATTTTGCAAAATGTACAACTTTTATCCTGTTTTGTGACCCTAACAAAACATTTTAAACGCAAATTTTTGCCACGCCTCCAAACATACATATGTGGATAATTCCTATACTCGGACAAAAACACTGCCACGGTGTCCAGTTAGGAGGAATTTCATTATATATGTACATTCATTAATTCTTCAGTCTTTTTATTTGACAATATGTACTAAAAGTCTGGACTACGTATGGTTGAGTATAGCGTTATACTATTACTTAATTATAAAAGTTTAAACACTTTAAATAACAGACAAAATTATCGTGTACCACACTCTTCAGATAAAATTGAGCTTTCTAAATGTTCTCTTTTCTTTGTATTTGATATATGTGCATATGTATGTGTGTATGTAAATGATTTGTTATAAATATAAAAAAATTAAAAAATATATATATGTACATATGTATGTACATATATAAGCTGTTAGCTAAATTTGTTTGTTTTGTGAGAGTGGGCTAAGTGTTTACCATGTTTACCTAAATAATGTCGCTAACCTGTTTTGGTCACTTCTACCTTCTTCTAATTACTACAACAAAATACATTTGATTATTTATCTGCATTATTTTGAATGTTCGCAAGTTTTTGTTTTGGTTGATCGTTTGATATATCTTTGTACATTCATACATATGTATAATATACATATTATCTTTTGATGTGTATGTATGCGTCTCCATATGCGTCATTGTATTGTTTATTACGTCGCACAGTTGCTCAAGTTTATTGACCAGTTTTTATTTTATAGCCTTGACAGACGGCAGCGTTAATCCGGATTAACTGCGCACTTAATCAGATCCAAATTTGTAGGTGACAGACGGCAGCTATGCGAGTTTGAAACTCTCATAAACAGCTCATTGTCCTTTTTATAATATTTTCAATGAAAATTGATAGAAGATAAACATTACGGTTGTTAGCCGACCAATTTTTACCAAACCATTTTTTATTACAAAAGCATATCAACACACTATTTTTAAAACTGCATCATAACATAGAAGTTTTATTGATACTATATTGAGAATTTGATAAACAGCTGTCAGGGTTACTTGTATTTCATTCACAATAGATGAAAATTGGCTATTTTTAACAATGTTGCCAACGAAATTCTCACAAACTCCCTAAAATTTTGAGAGTTATTTTTGGATTCAGCAACGGAGTTAGCTGTGGTAACTCCTGAATTAATCCCGAAAAATGCAATTAATCTGGTTTAACGCTGCCGTCTGTCAATGCTATTAAGGTTTTAGTGTAAAAATGAATCCTCTTTAGAAGAAATTAAGCGAACAGATCGTCATATAATTTTATAAAATCTCCAACTACGAAAAGTATGTGTTAAACCATAATTATTTATCAATAAAAATAAACCTAATTATCTTTGACAAGAGTTTGTACTATAAAAAAATAGAAATATACATATGTATGTACATACGTATACATACATGTATATATGTATGTAGTTAATTAAAAATTGATTATAACAAAATTTATCGCATTAAATTATAAATCCATCGAATGTTTAATTGTGTATGCATTTGGATTCAAACTATAGGTTTCATCTTTTCAGTATATTGCCAAAATTCTAAAAGATGGTACTGGGTTAAGTTTTCGTCCAATTTTAAAACATTTCTTCATTTTCATTGAGATAATTCACACATTGGTCGATATACATATGCGATATAAAGTCACCCGGAAGTGCGAAAATCTTTGTATTAGGTATATGAGGGCTAAGAAAGTATTGGCCCATCTAACCCAAACTCAAACACAGTATATTATCTAGAAAGGATTCTCTATGAATTTCAATCATGTACTTCACTCATATTTTCGGTAAAAAATCTACTATAGGTACTGGGGTCCACATATCTGGTACCTAGGGGCTTGAACAGTTTTGCTATTAATTGGATAATTTCTGGTTATGAGATGTCATACTTCAAGGCACTGTTGGTGCAATGTTTTATCTCGTTATATTAATTGTTTGTTGATTTATACGAGTATACCGAAAAGAAAAAAAATCGGAATTCAAAATTGTGAGAAGTATTCGTGGATGGAGTCCGATTTAATTTATATTCGCACTAAGTAATTTTAAAAGAATGTTATATATTTTATTTAGAAGAAATCAGTCGAGCGGGAAACGAGATGTATGATTTCACTTAAAAGTGAGCGGTGACACGCTTATTGTCCCGCTTTAACCCGGGCTCCTATAAAGCTGTCACAAACCGTCTCGGAGTAAAAGTTAATTTCTCTGTGTACCAAATAACAGTTCTATATACATACATACATATATTAATTAAGTGCTTAGCTATGGACTTTTATAGGTTTTCGTTTAAAGTCGTTTTGTGGGCGTGGTCCGATTATGCTGATCTAGGAACTCGTCTTTTCGTATTTGCCAAGGAATCTGTGTAACAAGTTTGATTCAGATATTACAATTTCTACTTAATTGCGGTACTCATTCAATGTCGCAAACTTGCGGCATTTATTGCAAACTTCGCAAAATCGCAAACAGTTGTGCATTTTTACATGCAATTTATTTTTCGATAAAATTGCTACTCTGTGAGACTATTCTCAGTGGCACCCATGGCAATTTGTCGCAAATCACAATCAGCTGTTTACTCTTTTCTCGCGTTTTGGCTTCTTCGCTGTAAATTGAAAAATATAATTACATTTAAAAATTTATTTGATTATTTTAAAATTAATTCGAGTATAATATTAAATATTTATAGAAAGAAACGATCACGAATAAATAAAGAACAGCATACTTATTGCAATATAACCCAGAACGCTCATATAATCCAAGATGCTATTTTGCCACTTTGGCATTATTATATAAATGCCACATTAAATGATACCCTTAATGGAATAGTTACATAATTGATTGCTACTGACAACAAAGATGCATAACCTGCCTATGAGCTTATCTAAGCTTGAGGTAAAATCGATTTGAATGGGATGTTTTATTAAGGATTATGGACATGGATGTTTTATTAAGGAAGTGGACAATGTTTGCTTACGTCAAGTAGTCTTTTATTCAGTGTCATTACTTACTTGAGTACTTGCTAGATACTTAAGTAATTGATTCTTGTATGCATTTTGTGCAATTGGTTTTTGTTTTGTGTACTATAAATATTCGTTTATGTACATATGTACATATGTATGTAAAATTAAAAAAAAAATAACTAAACCCTGAAATTCTCGCATTACCCTAATTTCAATATACTTACATATATGAGTCTTGGGTTCCATGTTGATTTTACGCCATGTGGCTTCGATTTTTCATTTGCATTTATTTTCGCTTATCACGCTTTTAAAAATGGATTATACCTATAGTAATATTTTTTTTTTTAAGACGTCAAACTAAAAAAGGATTGATATCTCTCAAAAAAAATTCAAAATTCAAAATAACTCCATTTTTGTCGACCAAAAAAAACAACAATTTCCATATGTACATATGTACATATGTGCACCTTTTATCATACCCTCTATCATAGTTTGCGCATTTTATTCATATAATGCACCAAATGTTCTGTAAGTTCAGGATATTTATTACTAAGAACTTTGCGTTCTCGTAACATGGATGGAGGTCTAGACTATAGGAAGGATGTGACAGCACTTTTTCCATTTCCATTCCTTAACCACAAAAGTCGGGTCGTTATTCTGAATAAAGCAGTAGCCTTTATTTAAATTGAGTTTAGCTGCTGATGGAGCCAAATTATTTTTTAATATTGCCTAGTTGCCCATTCCTTTTACAATTCCTTCGATGAAGAAAAGCTCATTAACGCCCATTCTCCATGCTGACAGTTTTATCTAATTTTTTTTATCTTTTATCATTTAGAATTCCGTACGTTATACAAATCGACGATCATCAGATCAAAATAAATTAAATTTAAACTCACCTACAAAACTTACAGAATCCCAAAATTAGTTATTTCGGTGGATATATTTTTTATTTACATATGTATATAGTAAATGGTTTGCTATATTTCTCTTCGATAAGTGTTTCGAACAGTTTGAGTGTTCCGCGTTACTCCAAGAAAATTTAATAGCACAAAAATAACGGTTCGTACTTGATAACTGCATATAAAGTGTTGCCAACGGAAGGGTATAAGTGTTTTTGGTTCATTGTATAAAGTTACGAAAATTAGAAAAGTGTTATCGCAGGGTGATAATTCGAGACTACCTTTAAAACTACATAGTATGTTATTTCAGTTTACTCATTTACTGATACCTGTGCGATAAACAAAATTTCAACGACCTTATGTGCCTTAAATTTTATTCTTCTCGATATAATTCACCCTTAATTTTCAATAGATGATGTTTAAATTCCGACGATAAATAACACAAAAATACTCCTTGTGAGCTTGTAACAAACTGCACTCTTGACAAGGCAGTCCCTTGGCCGGGCAAAGCACTATACTTATAACATTGATAATATGCGTATTGATGCTCATAGAACATAAGTAAGTACTACACTCTCACAATAACCAAGTTGTCATATAGTTCTGTAGGCCATCCGCCATTAACTACGGCCATTCTTCTCTATATTGATTTATGTATAACTTTTACAGCTTGGGCTTCTAGAATTTTCTATTTTTTATTTACTTTTTGAATATTAGGTTTCTCTTCTAATTAAAATGTTCAACTCATTGCAAGCTCCATGCAACGTGATAGATCAGTTCTTGAATAACATTACGTTTTCATTTCCAGGTCATTTACATACATATGTACATATGTATTTGTATGCCGCTACGAATTCAGTCGCGGCTGTGCATAATGCCGGAAGTATTCAATATCGATACATTGAGAATTTCCGTTAATATTTCGCTGAAATTTAATACTTAATTACACGTTAGTACAAACAAAAGAAGCTCATGCACAACGTTAATTTTTTCAAATAAAAAATTGTGTGCCTACAAATGTACTAGTCTGAAACCGGAATAATAGCGAATACGCATAAATACATACATACATACATATCTTACCTAAGGTTATCTCAAGGACGACTGCGAACAAAACTTACTCTGTTTTTTCTATGTAAACAAATATTCCTTAAAGCTCAAACTTTTATCAACAAACACCATAAACACACCGGCATATTCAATCATGGCTGCCGTCTGGTGTCTTTTGTTGTTGTTTCTATTTCGCCTATTTTCACCTCCCTCATCAAAGTGACTGTAACAGACACGCGCAGGGACTTTTCGAGAGTTCATTATGTGTCAATTATTTTTGGTCAACCCCTTAGAGATATTTGTACATACTGCATATACATATGTATGTATGTATATATGTACATAAGTATTTATCAGCTGTGTGTTGAAATGAATAATAATAATCAATCTAGGGCGCTATTAAATAGTGATTGGCGAAAGTGAGTGTATTCGTTTGTGAGCCGATTGTGTAGCACATTAAACTCTTTTAATGACAGATGACACATTAAATGTCAATTAAAATACATTAACCGTGCGATTCTGTACTGTGATACAGTCACAAGTCTCTAAAGTTGAGAGTTTTAGTTAGAGACAATTTTTGTGACTTGAGACGATTTTGCTATTCTGTAAGTGACAGTCACAAAATCTATTACACTTCATTATTTAGAGATGTTTTTACACTTGAATGAAAATAAATATGTCGATAACAAATATTAAATTTTCCATAACATAGTCAAAAAACATAATTACCAATAAAAATAAAAATATATGTTGACTATGTTTCATAATATTTACGAAATTTATGTAAAATAAATTTTTTTAACTTTCCGTGTTTTAGCTGCTTACAAAATATAAAAAAAACGGCAATCGATTTATATCTATGGTGATCTCTATTCAGTATATTCAAAATTGCAAGCAAGAGTTCTTTCTTTTTAGTTTTGTGACCTGCTAACTATCAGATCTCAAATTTGAGACAATATTTTGAGACTAACGCTAGAGACTGTTCAGTGAATAGTAACTATTCACAAATTGAGACTTTACTTCAAAATGTCTCAAATAGTGACTAGAGACAGCTTACAGAATCGCGCTATAAATTATGGCATTTTATGGCTCATCAAAAAAATAGCTGGTTTTTTGAACAGTTAGGAACCGGTTTAAAGAACTTAAAACGTTTTAACTTTGACAACTTAATCTGGGAATGAGTGGTGTTGGGCATACAAAATATCTTATTTATCAGTTTCAGTGCGCCCCAATTTAGATTGGGCCAAAGCTGATTGGCCCATAAACTGTAATTTAACCAACAATTTAGTTTTTTTTTTGTTAATCCTAACCTATAATTGCAATTGTCTCTACGTTTTAACCGCACCGAGAATGTTTGTAGAGTATTAGTGTGCCATTACTTCAATTGTAGGTTTTTGACAAGACGCATAGTGACTCTTAAGTTTCGTCTTGCCTGATCTGCATTTCTATTCTTTTTATAGTATAACTGTAAAAAATGCCGGAAATGCTGTTCCTTCTTCCATTTTTGATAGGGTAGCAAACAAACATTTTTTAAAAAATTGGAAGAAAAATTTTTCAAAGAGGCCTTATACTATCAGCTGTTCAAATATAATACATAATGGTAAAACCGTTAAGTGTGAAGTTGGCTGCAAAAAAATCAATAAGATCAGCTGCTGTCATCAAACGAAATTACTTACTGCCTTCTCTAAATAAAAGCGGCAGCGTCAAATTATTGTCAAAAATTCCTCATGCCCATAGATTTTGTATGGCGCATATCTAATAACCACGGCGGCAGTGAAGAGGGTTGAAAATTTCGATTTTGGCAGCGCGTTAAGAAGAATTTTTGTAAATTGTACAAACGAATGAAAGTTTATTAGTAAATTATTTCGTTTTGCATTTAATTTCTTTTGTATTAATTTTAAAATTTAAGTGAGAATTGGACGTTAAGTTGCCGCTTTATTTACGAAACGTTTATACTTTGTTACGCCAGTTAGTGAACGATCCAATAGTTCGGCGGGAGGTAAGGGCATGAAGAGTTTAAATAATGCCAAAACACTTAATTTGTCGCTGACGATTAACAGTTCGATTTACACATTTGCAGTGGCATCCAATTAAGCCCCCACGACACTTTATTGTATGTGTGCTATATGGTACGCAGAACTTTGTGTGAACAAATTCTAAATGCTTTGCTCCCATATCTCGCCATTATTAGCTATTTACGAGTTTCACTTGACAACCTTGTAAATACCGATATAAATATAATATAAAACGTAATGCTTAGACCGATTTCAAACACGGCAACTTTTGCTAAAGATTTTTTTATATGGTTTTATACTTTGGTGCAGCCGAAGCTATTGATTTTTTTACTTTTGCATATACAAACATACATATGTACATTCATATATGCATGCAATACATACATATATACTGTTATATAATAGGAATATTTTAGAAATTGGAGTATCAACACAAAATTAAGCTAAAGCAAAATATTTTTGAGTCTGGCGTAAATAGAACGTTCACGAAAAATATGAAATATAACGCCAGCAAATTAGCTCTAGAGTGCTCTGTTTCAATGCCTTGCAGTTCATCAAAATCTGCCGATAATGCGGAATACGCCTTATCAGTAATTTTTAGTTTATAAAGCAGTTTGTTTGCGTGAGTTGTGTTTGGTCCTCATTGCACACTTCTCTATGTCCGCCTTTCTGCTGTGTTCCGGTTTACGATTACTTAGCCGTATATTCTAAATGCCCAACTCGGACATAGACGCAACACGATTTGTCGGTTGGAATTAGCTCCTTATTGCAGCTACTGCTCTCCGCTCCCAATCCACTTGTCTACAATGCCTTCACGACATACAGTCATGGACAGAGAAATAGCACACTTTGAGAATGTAATAAAAAGATGTGTATTTTCGATATAAACAGAAAACAAATTTCATTTTTTCATTAGCATCACATAAAGTAAGAAATAAGTGAGCTATTTACAAAAAATTAAAAAGTTTTATTCAATACTTCTTTAAAAAAAAATGATTAAGTTTCCCATTGCGTGTTTAGGTCTGGACACAGAAATAGCACAGTAGGCCGATTCTGCGGAAATTAAATAAATTTATTAGAAATCTAATAAGTATTATAGCGTTTAAGCACTTACAACGTTAATATTTTGTTGTGTGCCCACAATTTTTTAAAATTGCTTGGCATCGTCTGGGCGTGCTCTCCACTAATATCTGACACCTCGTTTGTGGGATTGCGTACCATGCCTCCTTGCATTCAGTACAAAGTTCTTCCGAATTTTTAAAATTTTTCTTGGCAATCTGTATCTTAAAGTCGTTCCATGAATTTTCTATCGAGTTTGCATCGGAACTTTGGGCTGGCCACCTTGGGACGTTAATACTTTCTTCAGTGAGCCAGTTCTTCATACTTTAAGCTGCGTGCTTTAGATTATTGTCATGCATAAAAATCCAATTGACTGGCATCGATTCCAAATCGCATGGTTCTATGGTATTTTTGAGAATGTTTAGGTATGCAAATTGGTCCATTCTACCCATTCTTACCAATGATCCAACACCGTACCAGCAAAACGCACCCCAGACCATTACGCTACCTCCGCCGTGCTTAACAGTTTTTGTAATGTATCTGGAGTTATACGCCTGACACCTGGGACGATGGAGAAATGGTTTTCCATCCTATCTGATACGGTTCACCTTAGTTTCATCGCTCCACAGAACCCTTTTCCAAAATTTGACGTCCTTTTTTAAATGTTCTTTAGCAAAGTCCAGCCATGCTCTCAAGTTTTTTTGCAGGTGTGGGTTTTTTCGACTCATTCGTCCAAACAACAGATCATCATATAGACGCCTTCGCCCAAATCTACTGGATACGTTAAGCCCAAATTCATTGTTTATTTCCGCCATAATCGCTCGGGATGATTTAAAAGGATCACCCTTGCTTTTTCTAATGCTGGCTGTATTGAGAAGTTCCGTTGTTTTACGCCCAGGAGCTTTGTGGATTTTTTTATTTTTGAGCAAATTTGGATCCCTTTTAACAAAATTGATGGCGTTGTATACCATTTTCCTCGAACAACTCATAATTTCGGCAATCTGAGTTGGACTTTTACCTTTTTGTAAGGACCAAATATTATTATCCTTTTTTCTAGAGTGCAATGCATATTTCAGCCCATTTTAAAAATATGTTAATTTGTTTTATAGTTATAGCGTAACAGCGTATTTTTTTGCACGATTGCTAATTAATAATGAGTATTTGTACAAATAACTAAAAGTGTGCTATTTCATTGTCCAACCAAACTTCGTTACTCTCCAAGTAAAACGAGTAACAACAAAATAGTAGGCATGATAACGGCATACGCTTACCGTTATAAGTTGTAGAAGTCATGCCATAAATTAACGTGGAAAATTGTTAAGATTCACTTACTTGATAAAACTGAAAACTTATTTGAATAACTTATTTGGAAAGTGTGCTATTTCTCTGTCCATGACTGTAGATATGCTTAAGCGGTCGTAGTAGTCAATGTTGCAGTTAACTACATGCTGCATTCGAGAAAATACTATAAATTTCCACAAGTTTATATGCATATACATTTATATGTGCTTATACATATGTACTGCACTCATTCTTTTGTACATATCTATGTATGTCCATACTATTTACTTTTTTGTGCTGATTGTTGTTTTGCCTATTTGCGTCTGCCGTAGAACAGCTGTTTGAGCCACATTGCTACAGCTGATGACGCGCAGCGTTTCCAACATCGTCGTCAGCACAACAAAAGCAAAAAGTCGTAAAATATTTACATACATACATCTGTTTTTATTAGTGTGGGTGTTTGGTCTTTGATTTGTACACAAACCAGCGCGCCGATTCCGAATTGGCAAATAGCCGCCTAACCTTCCATCATAACAATGTTCGCGTGCGTACGTTGACACGGCTGTTCGGCTTTTAAACGAGTGTGGTGTTGGGTTGATTGCCGAATGAAGAACTTGAGCGAATTCAACCATTCCACTTACCAATTTTAATATTTCGCAAAGCTAATTTCAATGGAAGATAATCTGAAATGAATTTATAAAATGAACATGCAAGAACGGTCTAAGTTTGGGTACATTAGATACTCCCGCATAGGGAGGATATACTATGTAAAGGGTGTGGAATGTTTTGAGATGTTTGCAAAAAAAGCAAAACTAATAATATTATACCTAGACTGTCTATTTATCTTTTCGCTTAAAATTTTTATTGAACTTTGATTAAACTAACGGGATGGGCGAATATCTTTACATATAATAAGGTAAATGTCACAATATGTATTTCGATTGCGCCCATATATGTATATAATATCAGTTTTTAAGTAAACTTTATCAAAATATGTACTATATAAAATATTAGCCATTTTATAGCTTCCTCAGATGAATGTGTTAATGGTGATGCCTTAATGAATTCTTCAAAGCTTTATGGAACTTCTATATTTTTTCTCTTTGTAAGTAATCGCGGGTGTACAAAAATTATATGTATGTGAGAGCTTGTCAACAGCGGAAACAGTAAAAGTGAACGATTGAGAGAGCTGAGAATTTAATTTAATTTCGAATATGTACATATGTATATTATGGGTATTCGCTTGCTCTTGCAAGATTGCAGATTGCAAAAATCTATACCAAAATATACAAGGGCACGAGAGCACCCATTGCAGAATCTAGTGATATATGAACGGCTGATTCGGTCAATTTATTGTGAATGATATTATGCATGGCTATTGTGCTTGCATCTTCTGCATAAATTTTTAACAAAAAAAACTGTAACAAATCTTTATAATTTAAATAGAAATTATAAAATCTATTTAAAACTTACCTTCCTCAACAATTTAACGACGTAATATGTCTTTATGGAAAATGACAGCTAAAACAGGGTTGCAATTATATTTTTGCGTGACATTGCACGCAAATATAGTACATGGGTTTTGGTCTGACATATTTTACAGCCATTACAAATAGTTTTCTGCGCGTGTTTGTTGTTGTGCCGGTGCATCAAGAGGAAACATATGCAACTCTTGCACCGTGAAAGGGTTTTGCACGAGCAAGAGAATACCCCTATTGTCTTTGCGAGAAGTGCGAAATATCCGTTTGCGTTAACTCGCCGATTGTCGTCATTTTTCTCGCACATATTTATGGATATACATACATATGTACATTTATTATGTACATATGTATGTAAATTAAAGTGATTCAAAAAAATTTTTTTTATTTTTTTTCAATTAGTACTCGCAAAAATAGGTTCCTAGACACCTCTAAGAAAGCCTCTCCAAATATGAGTTTTTAATTGTAACGGGAAGGTCCTCCGCCTAACGGTTTTCTATTTTTTCTTATTATCAGATAAAAAAATTTATATCTCGCTTCCAACTACTTGAAAAAATATCTTGTTAATTAGGTTTTGTAGGAAATTGAATGCTCTAAAATATGGTCTCTTATGATTTTTTCGTAAACCCAACCGTTTAAAAAGATATTAAGGGTTGAAATTTGACTATTTTTGGAAAAATTCTTTATTTCTTATTAATTTTATAACTCAATGAAAAAAAATTATTATGAATGATGAAACACATAGTTTTGTAGGAAATTTACTGCTCTATAAAAATGTTCTCGTATGATTTTTCGATTAAGTTAAGCGTTTACGAGATATTCATCGTCAAACATTTGCATATTAAGGTGTGTTTTTTTTCGTTTGATACTCTGAAAAATAGGTTCCTAGACACCTCTAAGAATACCTCTCCAAAAATCTATTCATAATATTTTTTTTTTATTGAGTTATAAAATTAATAAGAAATAAAAAATTTTCTCAAAAATAATCAAACTTTAACTGTTAATATCTTTTAAACGGTTGGGTTTACGAAAAAATCATAAGAGACCATATTTTAGAGCATTTAATTTCCTACAAAACCTAATTAACAAGATATTTTTTCAAGTAGTTGGAAGCGAGATATAAATTTTTTTATCTGATAATAAGAAAAATAGAAAACCGTTATTTTTGCGGAGGACCTTCCCGTTACATTATTAAAAACTCATATTTGGAGTGTTTTTTTTAGGTGTGAACCTATTTTTGCAATTACCAATTGAAAAAAAGAAAAAAAAAATTTTTTTTGAATCACCCTAATGTACATATATACATAATGTATCTATTGAGCTGCACAAGTCATTGAAGAAAGTCAAAATATTGTAATTTTATTTTTTATTTATTAACAAATCCTTATATGTATATGTATGTATATGAATATTATATGTTTCGTATATCAATTTTATATACTTACGTACATACTTGTAGGTATGTGCAATTTTCGTTTCTTGAGTGTGGAAATATTTACAATGACAAAGCGAACATTCCTATTGCCCTCCTCACCATCCTAATTTCTCCTGAATTGATTTTGATGATGTTTGTGTTGCCTTTCGATTCGTGTTCGTCTGAGGGGGCGTGCGTCAGAAGACAATTTTGCTTCTTTTCCTTTCATAAATATTTTTTTACTCAAATGTTTTATTCTTTTTCTGTTGTCCATTACGATCACTTTTTCCATTACGTCCGATCTTGTGATACAATTCTTGTGGTTTTTTTTACCTTTTTGGATTTTTGTATTTGTATGTTAGCATTTTCGGCTGAGTACAAGGTACAAAGTTCTTGCAATTAATATTCATATGTATACTTACTGTATTATGCACCTGTACATATGTATGTATGTTGTTATTCTGTAAGTACAAAGTACAAATGATAATCTGATAAAAAAATGTGTTGCAATATTGTGATTTCGCGTTTTGCGTAATTTCTTTCGCCAAATAAGTAATTAATAGTAAAAGTGATATTTATGTGGATATCTTTTGAAATAAATATTTCTTGTTGAATTCGCAGTAATTTTGACGGTAGTGTTGCTTGTAAATTGGCAGTAATTTTGACAATTGTTTTGATTGTTGTTCTTAATAGGCATGTTAGGGCTGCCAATCTATCGATCTAGACAGCGATGCTAATAATTTATGGCTTCACAATCGATAATCGGTTACACGATTCTTAAAAATAATAGTCAAATAATAAAAAAATCAATCAATCAAAGGTGACATAAATCGTACCAAACCATAGATATGTATAAGCCCTAACTATATATCCATGATTGGTATATACATACATACATATGTATGTATATATGTTATTTTCCTAATAGAAGTGTGGAAGAGAGTCTATACCAAAAATAAATGTTTAGGTAAGGGATTAAGTGCAGCCAGAGGCACTAAAAAACCACAGTTATTAAATTACATTATTTTATTTTATAAAAGTAAAAGCTTATCAGCATTACCATAAATAAGGTTTCGACTTTACTTGACAGAAATTTACAAAAAAATATTAATTTCATCTAAAATCTATCGCAAAAACAAAATTAGTTTTATTATTGAATAATAAAGTGTTTGATCAAAACTTTTTCTTTTTTTTTTGGAACAAAATGACAGCCTCCGGCAAAGGCTGCATAAATTTCATACTGTTGAGCATATGTATGTATGTATGTAGTTTTGATACAAACGCAGTCAAATTTTTACCAACGTTCCAGTTCGCTCGAAAGCCCGCTGCTAATGATTGAATAACTCGGAAAGTAGTTGTCGCATTTACTTAAAATTTTCCGAGAATACTTCTAAACTTTTCTTAAAGTACAATAAGAAAGTGCAAATATTTTATTTGATAATTCTGATTACCTCTAACTTTATAATGATATTATATTGGCAGGAAATTGCTTAAATGAACAATATTATTATCGATGAATAAATAAAAAATTCGAAAGCAAGGAAAATCAGTGAGTAAGTAGTGACTTAATTTTAACATGAAGTAAAAATGAGTCAAAAGAATATAAGTATGTATTTTTGAGCTGCACCGAAATGTGTACTCTATTAATACTCAGTGAAGAGATACCTAGGTAACTATTAGGTTGTCAAATATCTCCTTCCGCTTTTTTGCTCTTTATTCAATGCTCTATAAAAAGTGTTACAGTGATCGGATTTAGTTCAAATATGCGCCGTTTCGTTCAATAATTTGTTTCCATCTAGACGGCAACTTCATAATACCCCCCTCGTAGAAGCCCCCCTACTTATTTGCGAAAAACTCGGACAGTCACTTTTCACAAACCTCTTTTGAGTTCAACTTTACATCAACAAGGGCGTTCGCCATGGACAGGAACAGGTGGTAATAACTTGGCGCTATGTCCGGGCTATATGGTGGATGTGATAAAACCTCGCATCCGAGCACCCGTAGCATCTGACGAGTCATCAACGAAGTTTGTGGTCTGCCGTTGTCCTGTTGGAACACTACACCCTTCCTGTTGGCAAATTATGAACGTTTCTGGTCGATCGCCTGCTTCAAGCGGTCCAGTTGGTGTAGTTGGTGTAAGTCCAGTAGATGGTAGAATTAAGCGTTAGGCTATATGGGAGCAGCTTATAGTGGATGATTCCCTTCCAATCCCACTAAACACACAGCAAAGCCTTCCTGGCCGTCAATCCCGGCTTGGCCACTGTTTGAGACGATTCACCGGCCTTCGACCACGACCGTTTTCGCTCGATATTGTCATATGTGATCCATTTTTCGTCGCCAGTCACCATCTGTTTCAAAAATGGGTCGAGTTCATTCCGTTCCAGCAGCATATCGCAGGCGTTCATTCGGTCCAGAAGGTTATGTCAAGATAGTATTGCCAAATACGGGCTCTGTAGCGCCTTATACATAGCCGCGAAATTCAAAAGACAAAAAAGCTAATATTTGAATAACGTACAATCTCTGTGCCTTTTATAAAAGTATTTATTATAAAAATATCGATGCATCGGTATTTGAGTCACGAAACAATTATTTTGGCAAATCACTTGTGGTCACGAAGCTTAATATATTTTCAATAATCAGAGTCATTATTTTCACAAAATTTCCCTAAGTGAAATTACAATAAAATGTATCTATACATATGTACATATAAAATCATATCGTAAGTGCGATCAGCAATTTTGCTCATACACTGGAAGCATTCGAATGAACCCTACAGTGAAGTGAACTTAAAGCTAGCATGAACTACAAACACAGCTATTCTGCCGACTATCTTAAATGATGTCAACATAATGCAATTATAGAAAATTACTGCTCCCTTAAGCCATTATTTAATATGGTTCACAAACAATTCAAACTATTTAACCAATAATCGATAATGAAGAAAAAAGTGATGATTTTTTTTGCGAGTAAAATGATTTATTGTGAAACTAAAATGTTGCCTCGTAAATACGTTTAGAAATAGTGTTCACAATTTCAAAACGATCGGCTTTGAAGTTATGAGGGGCACCGACTTTGAAAGAGTGAGTTTTGGTAGGAAACTGCTCTAAAGTTTTGAAATCTAATATATGGTCGACTTGAAACATTCACAACATTCTTAAAATATGCATTAATTAAAGACAAAATTTTCGCAAAAAAATTTAAAATCCCACTGCCTCCTAACAATCGGTACAAGTGTGGTCTCTTTCGTACTAGTTTCTTTTTTGGTCCGACTTCAGCTGTAACTGTGAACTTTTATTTCTATAGCTGATGACTTAGTACTAGACAAAAATTTCTATTCTACTACTATTCTACTCTGCAGCGTATCGCGTACTCGTAAGCATGTACAATTGAAAGTTTAATTATTTAATAGATTGCTTTGTTTATCGTGTTGCTGTTATTTTGTCAAAAGCTTTCGCGCAAAACGTTGGATTTATCGATGTAATAAGTGCAGTTGTCCTCTGAATTATAATTGTATATTGCTTATTTGCAAATATATGAGGAAGAGTGGTTATTTGTTTACAGAAGTACATATGTATGTATATATTGTATTATTCACATAGGATTATTTCATTCTTCAGCACAAATACAAAAGGAAGTCACATGTATAAATATAATAAACACATTTATAAGGAGTATAATTTAATCTGCTTTTTCAAAAACCAATATTTGTTCAAACTTTACGTTTGACTCAGTAAATTTATTTTTCCAAGTTGTTTGGGATTAATAATTAAATTTTAAATATATAATATTGATTTTGAAATCAATATTAAATTTTCATGTTTTAATCCCAAAGTCATAGAAGGAAATGTGAAGTACAGTTTTATTTTAAACCATGGTTTTTAGACTATTTGTATTTCAAAATGTTTTATATTTATTTTTAGAAATTTGTTTTAGATGTTGTGTGATTAACTGTGGGCAAGCTATCCACCAGTTTCTGGCATTCTGGAGTGGAATGCCACGTTTCCTTAATTCTAGACCAAAGATCATAACTTTTAATTCTCCCCCGATTTTAACTTGCAAAAGTTTTCTATCGGGATAAGGTTGGGACTTTGCGTTGATCATTTCAATACATCAATAGTTTCGGATCATTATCATGTATAAATATCCAATTTACAAGCATTGCGCCAAATGAGAATGACTTCGTCGGGTGTTTTAGAATATTTAAGTAGAAATACTGATCCATTCTACCATCAATTCTGACCAACTTTGTCGTTTTCTTCGTGTATCTTGGGTTTGAGGGTTGGCCTTTGTGGTGATATACAAAGAAAGTACCTACCATTGGACCCAATGCGATTTGCTTTTGTTTCATTTCTCCATAATACATACTATTTTCCTAAAATTTTCCTCTCCCCACATGAGCCTTAGCAAAATTAATCCGCGCGTTTATATATTTTTTGATAGAATTTATTTTTAGAAATTCTTTGGCTGATGCGTCCATGGAGTTGAGCGTCATAGAGGTGTCGTCTAGCAAGCACGCTGGATAGTTTTAAGCCAAATTCTTGATTAGTTGTGGCCATAATGGCGCGGGAGGACTCAAATGGATCAACCTCGCACTTTATCATACTTACTTTCTGTGCATATTTCTCTACGCAAAGTTGTATATTGAAGTCGAGTTGCCACATGCCAGGAATACTGTTAGTGTTCAATTTTGCTTCAATACCTCTTTGAGTGCTTGAGTTATTTACAATAGGTAAAGAACCAGAAAAGATCAAAAACGAGACGTTGGCGTGGGCGTGGTTTTTCAAAAAATTAAAATTTTTTTTTAAAATACTAAAGGTGAGAAAAAGGGAGTTTATATAAGTATTTGGAAAGAAAATTTTACCAATTATTTACTATTAGTAGTCGCACAACAACATAAACATTAGTTATTATTATGCATTAAATTGTCATGTTTTGATTTGTTTATTACACACACCACAATAAATAGTACAATTTTATTTCACTCAGCTTTCGCATTCAAAAATATTGAAATTCCCTTCTCGCATTCGCTAAAGCATTTTGTTGCTGTAGCATTTTTTGTTGTTTTTGCCTTCATTGTTGCTGTAGCATTTTTTGTTGTTTTTGCCTTCATAGTGGCGTCCAAGTTGTCTACGTGATGCGCTCGTACAATGCAAATGGCATACACTGCGCTAAAATAAAGTAAATTTAATTGAAATTTATGTTATTATGCGCGACATTCAGAGGAGGCATGTCAGAATTAAACTGTTCAAATATCTCATTGTATTTGTCTCACTTAAATTCACTCAAATTCACTTAAACACATTTAATGCTACAATTTCTAAGTCGGCTACCCGACAATGAAATGCTGTAAAATTTCAACAATGCTGACCTTCCTCCCCCCAACCCACATGCCGCTGCTTTTATAAACCAAACACGACTGACACGCGCATAGCCACACCGGCATCACAACATTCCCATACCCATTCCCAAGTGGAGCAAACGCACATCTGTGCGCATGTGTGTGTGTGTGTGTATCTAAGTATGTATGTCACCTTCTGGCTTGGTTGTTATCTGTTTACTACTTTTTGTTTGCTATTGTTATTGTCTTGTTTTTTGTGGTTTGGGGCTTATCAAATATCGTCAAACAAAATAAAAGCTTCCTCCGTTTTTTAAGCTCCATTGAAATAACAAAAACCATTACATACTCGTAATAAGTAAGCACATATGTACATACATATGTAGGTGTGTATATTTGTTAAAGTTTTGCTATATATTTGCACTAAATGAGCGCAAGGAATTATATGCACCGGCAATTGTTTTATAAACAACATATTCATATAAATGTGTATGTATGTACGTACATATGTCCAAATGAAGATTTTTGCGGTGTGTAACTTTTACTTTCAAAGCGGTTTTACAGCTATTACTTGCTACGAAACCTTTCGTCTCTAATTTCAGTAGACTCAGGCAGGGTTTAAGAGTCTCTGAAATGCTGACTCAACAGCTCAGTAGATGTCTGTGGCAATACATACATATGTACATACATACATATGTACATATATTGAGGTAGATTAAGTTGAAGCAGAAATTTTCTCTTTTATTAAAAATATACGCTTAACTTTTATATTTACTAAATGGCAACCGAAAAGCTTCAGCTTCTAAGGCACCAGCTAAGAGAAAATATGACGTATGAACAGTGTTTATAGTCCTGACACTGTAACAGCCAATCTTGCGCAGTTTTGGTTTCGTAGATTCCGTTCGCATAATTTTGATACTAAGGATTTTCTACGCTCTGTGAGGCCAATCATTGAAAGTAACATCATGGCTCACTTACGGCAACATAAACTGAAAACGGTCGTGGGCGTGGATTGGCAGGTTATCATCCACCCTGGATTTGTTCCCCCACTGACAAAGTCTTAATTCGGTTATGAGGTTAACAATTGGACAGACCGAAAGAAGAACTCGCTTAGAAGCGCCCAGCTTTGAGCAAAGAAGGAAATTGTGTCGCATTAGGACAAGCCAGGCTATATACATATGAATGTCGATGGTGGCTCGTCCAAAACTCCGGGAGCTTAGTTGGGACGTTTTTATGCATCTATGTACCTTATAAGTAGTATGAACCTCGAACTAAATGATTTCTACCTGTTCCTGTTCGGCTTAACAGAGTTGGTCCACCTGTTCCTAACCTGCTGACATACATACGTATGTACTTATTGTCCTTTTGCGTGGGAGCTCTTCAGACATGCGTGAAAACTATTTAGATGAGACAAATATTGCGTCAAATTTGTATATCCATATACAGTAGAAATTCGATAATCCGAATAATTGATTGCAGACCCGATTCGAATTACTGAATTATTCGGATTATTAGATTATTTTTTATATGTGAAGGTGTATAAGAAAAATGCTAAATTTAAATAAAAAACCAAACATGAATTCATTTATTAATAATAAAACAAACATTTAACTCTTAATTATATGCATATATGTATTTACTTTGAGAAGTTACAAAAAATTAAGTTTTTTTTTTACGATTGAAAGAAATCTTTTATATTTGTTTGCTTAACATTTTTTGTGCAAAGCTCCAGCGCTTCATCTCGCAAATCCGTTAAAAATAATATTTTCTCTTGCTCAATATCTGCTGTGCCCATAGAATAATCTTTTTTAAATTTCCAACTGCTTCAGCATTTGAGATTTGCTCGTCTTTTTCAACATTTACTTCCGGTTCATCAGGATCTGAAAACGTTAGAATATCGTCTGCAATATCCTTTTCGTAGTTTCTTCGATCCATTCATTCAAATTATCATTACTTACATTTATATTCATACAAATTTCAACAAGATCTCTCATAAAATTCGTTGTTTCAGTTTCACATTTTATTATAGAAGACATTATATTTTGTCGAAGAGTAGCCAAAGGAATATCATCTTCAGAGATGGTATTTTTATGAGAAATTTTTGACCAGCACTTTTTTAAAACTTCCTCTCGAACTTTGTTCCATGCATGTTTGAGGAAAATACATGCATCCTTTAACGTAAAAGACTTCAAAGACTTATCGTAATCTCCACCTCCTCCCATTATATGACATAAAAGCGATCTCTTAAAGTACAGTTTGGTTATTCTAATGGCGTTCTGATGCAATTACTGGTGCAATTAGGGGTAAAAATAAACATTTGTAATTTTCATAAGCAAGTTCAGTAGGATGACATGGAGCGTTATCTATTATTAGTAACGCTCTTTGTTCCAGATTGTTTTCAGTTTGGTATTGTTTAACTTATGGAACAAAAGAATTCTGAAACCATTGCGAAAAAATATATGAAGTCATCCAACCATTCTTAGATGCGTAGTACTCTACTGGAGGAAGATTTTTGAAAGAACGCGGCTTTTTTGATTTTCCTACACCCATAATCCGCAATTAGTGATCTCCAGTCTTATTTGCACAGCAAAGAAAAGTCACCCGTTTTTTAGAAATTTTTCTTCCTGGCGCAGATCTTTCCTTAGCATGTACCAAAGTTTGACTAGGAAGTAATTTCCAAAAAAGGGCCGACTCATCTGCGTTATAAATTTGTGTGTCGCATAAGTCTTCTGATGATTGAAGTTCTTTCAACTGCCGTATAAATGCAGGTACTAAATCATCTTGTGCGAATAGTTTTTCGCCACAAATCTTAAACAACGGATATTATATCTCTTCTTAAATTTTTGATACCATCCATATGACGCATTAAATATTTTGCCACTGCCATACCTATCTTTAAACATTTGTTTGGCCTTTTTTTGCATAAAATTTCACGTGAAAGTATCTTTTGAAGTTCCCGCTGCCTTAAAAACCAAGAGTATATGTAGGCGTTCTTCAAACTCTGGAAACTCACCTTCTCTTAAAGTTTGACGCAGTTTTAGATTTTTAGCGCTTGCATTTTCCGATACTATTTAAAACAAATGTATAAAAAATTAAAACTTGCAAACTAATTGTAACAGTTATGCATACAAACCTCTTAAGCTTATAACCTTTTCTTTTTATATCAGAAATAGTCGAACGTCCTACTCCGTATTTGTTGGCTAATTCTTTATTAGATTTGCCTTTTTTTATTTCATCGATTATTTTTATTTTATCTAATAAACACAAAGTTTTATGAGCACGTTTTTTATTATTCATTTTGCGACTGATCACTTGCAAAACTGATACACAATGACAAAATATGCATTCCCTCTTTCATTTATGAAAGCTATGCTGTTAAAAAGCGTTAAATTCCCGTTAATCATTTCATTCCATTAATTATATGAGCACATCATACAATTCGGATTATAGAGTTGCAATTAATTCGGACTACAGAATAGCCAGTAGTAAGAATATAACCCTTCGGATTACTGGATTTCCGGATTATAGAGTAGTCGGATTATCGAATTTCTACTGTATGTACATACATATATTTAGAAACAAATTTTACGGAATATTTGTACATACTCATGTACATACATCTATCTATGTATGTATATGTATTTTTATTTTGGAGTGTCGCGAAAATTTTTTCATTCCACTCATGTCTTTCCCACAATGTGAAAATTAAAAAAATAATTTGGTGATGCTTTGAGAAAGGACGTGTGTAGGTCAGCCGTTCCGCGTGTATTAATGCATACCGTACCTACTTACGATTGTTTCTGGTTTAATAACGCTAAATAATTTTAATTTTAATTTTACATAACATGCACCTAACATGAAAAAGGTTTATTTTCGCTTTATTTGCATCGATATGTACATAAGTGTGTATGTATATGCATTCGTATAAAGTATGTATGTATGCAATAAGGTTTTTATTTTTGCCATTAGCACCTAGGAATGAAAAAAATGTACACACCTTCATCAAAAGCGGCTCACGGAGCAATAAGTCGGAATATAAATAAGTAAAGGAAGCTACTCAGTTATTTTCGATATGAATAATGCAAATAATGATCACGCCTAGTTTTTAATTTACATAAACAAAACATACAAACATATTTACAATAACTCGCCTATACTAAATAACTTTTAATTTTTCGAAATTCATTTTATTGGAAGATAATAGCAAATTATATAACTTCCCAGCTAATCTTACTAGAGTTAAGAGTAAACTGCTATACTCCCAGGTTCAGACAGGTTAGAAGTGCTTTATATACATATGTATGTACATATGTACATACTTATGTAAGTGTACCCATCCATATTATAAGTAAACTGTTTTTAGAACATAACAATAGAGTTTGCCTACCAAGAATTTATAGTGCAGATTTATTGAAATTCTAAAAACACTGATAATTAAAATGCGTTTGTATATGTAAGTATGTATGTGTATTATTTCGCACCGGGCAAGTAGACTTCCACGTTTGCTATTGGCATAGTTGGCGGGGGCTTGTTCACCGGCACATTGCTGTTTTGTTAAAAATAACACAAAAAACATTTCTAGAATACTCATGTGGCCACTTATATAGTAAATAAGCAAAGTCCATCAATTGTTGTTTTATCTAGGCAAAATGCATACACGCGCCCGACTTCTCTAGTTTTTGTTTGTCTTTCTTGTTTTTTGTTTTGTTTTTTTTTCTTCAGTGTCGGTGAGATCATACTTGTTATTGTTTTTATTCATCTATTTTATACTATATTTTATTGTTTCTGTTTTTATGATTTCCTTTTTGACCGACTTGGCCTCCAAAAAGTCATAATCAGTCGACGTCGTCGCCGTCGTCGTCGTCGCCGCCAATATGACTACGTCAATTCGCTTTATCGCTGTCGAGAGCTCTTAAGCATGTTGTCTGCAAAGCAAACTCGCCTGTCTGCTCTCGCACACATACATACATATGTACATACGTGCGATCGCCGAAAACAAACTCGATCATTTCAACAGACAGCCGCAAAAGTAGTTAGTGTGGCTCGCCCGTGTACATTCGCTCTCTGGAATAATCGATTTATCGCTGTTTGCAATGTGCAAACAGCGCTCGTTCGCTTAATGCTTAGAAGTAAGCTTGTGGCCCACTGTGCGAAATGATTTCATTACCTTTCTTCACATACATATGTACATATATGTATAAACAAACAAAATACATATGTACGTATGTATATCGAACTTAATTGAATTCGTAGATTGTAAACGTAACAGTAAAAGTCGAAATTAGCCGCAATACTCATTGCATCGCCTAGAAATGTTGCCTACAATTCACAATAATCGTCTGTTTCCGACGCAGTCGTCTGTTTCCATGTGGACCTAACAAACATATTGATGGCATGAGCCCACTCGTCCACTTGACTTACTTTATTTGAAGTGCTTTGAGGCAATCGTAAAACTCACTATCATAAATAAACAAAGCACTACAATATTTAATCGCCTTCATATGAGTTTATAAATGTACATACATACATACATAGGTACATATGTACATAGGTATGTACATATGTACATATGATGCATGCGGCATATTGTGCCTAATTAAATTTTATAGCTAAATAAATATCTTTGCTCGGTTAAATTGCTAAGTATCGGCAATTTGACTTTTGTTTCTCAGCTTGCAAAAGCTTTTGTCGGTAGATTTGCCTCTTTTTTGCCTTTATTTACATACATACTTACATACATATATATATATATATACAGTCATGGTTAGAGAAATAGCACACTTTTCAAATAAATTATTTGAATTTGTTTTTAGTTTTATCAAATAAGTGCATCGCAAAATTTCTTACGTTTGTATACATATGTAAGTATGTATGTCTACAACTTATAACGGGCAGCTGATGCCTTTATCACGCTAACGTTTTTGTTGTTACTCCTTACAATCGCAATCTAATGAAATTTGATTGGACAAGGAATTAGGACACATTTCGTTATTTGTGCAAATATTAATTTTTAATTAGCAAACGTAGAAAAAAGCAATATTTTAACTGTAGCTGTTAAATAAAATTAAAATATTAAAAAAAATCGTTGGAACTTCGCATTGTACTCTGGAAAATAAGATAATGGCTTTTGATCTACCAAAAAAGACAAAAATTCTATTCAAATTGCCAAAATTATGAATTGTTCGAGGAAAATGGTACATATGTACTTAGGTTAGGTTAGTTTAGGTTAGATGGCTGATCTAGAGAGATCGCACGTGGACTGCTATATGTAGTGCCTTGTGAAGCCATGGAAAAAATGAGCTTCTGTGTCCGAACTTATAAATTAGCAAAACGCTTAGAAGCCAATACAAATTTGCACAGGCGTTTAATTTCCATTCCCGCCAGTTCGGAAGGATGCGTGAAGTTATGAGCTCCAAAAATGGTATATAACGCAATAAATTTGATTAAAAGCGATCCTAATTTGTTACAAAAAAAAATGCTCCAAGCTTGTGCAGGTAAAACAAGGAAACGTGCTGATAGAGCCATCAAAAGATAAAGCAAGGCTGATCCTTTTAAGTCTTCCCGAAAGATTATGAATTTAGTTTATTAATGACTTGGGTTTAGCCTATCCAGAAGACTTGTACGAAGGTGTCTCAATGATACTCAGTTGTTGGGACGAATTAGTGAAAAAAATCATTGCTGTTTAAAAGACACATAAGAGCACGACTAAACTTTGCTAAAGAACTGAATTAAAGAGAACTTTGGATCGATAAAACAAAGGAGAATTGTATTGGAACCGATGAAAATCATTTGTACATCGCTCCAGGTGTTAAGAATATAACTTCAAATACATCACAAAAACCGTTAATTAGCGTGATGGTTTAGAGACTGCCTCCATGTTACGGCGTTGGACCATTGGTGAGGATAGATGGTAGATTGGATCGATTTCCACATCTCAACATTTTCAAAAATACTATGAAACCATTTGCGTTCGAATCGATGAATGTGAATTGGATTTTTAAAAATCTGATGAATTGGTCACTGCGGAAAGTATTGACGTCCTGAGCTGGCCAGCGCAAAGCCACAATGCAAACTCCATTGAAATGTAAGGAGCGATGGTAGGATGCCGATTGCTAAGATTCAGTTGGAAACTCAATATTTTTTTTATAAAGAACAAAAAAATGCTAATGAAAAAGAAAAATTTTTTTCTGTTAATATTATTAACAAACGTCGTTTTATTACATTCTTAAAGTGTGCTATTTTTCTGTCCATCACTGTACTGTGTATATATGTATTTATAAGCATTGTTTTAATTTTTAACTTTGCTCATTACTCATGTGCTTGAAATCTTGTTTACATTTTATATTGCTGAACTTTGCATTTTTTATGTTTGCCTCGACCGGTTATTGACTTCATAAACTTGAAGAAATGCAAATAAATCGAGTTATAAAAACACTCATAAATATCTAGACACAATTCATACATATGTATGTGCATATGTACATAACTCATATGAAAAAGAAAGTTCGTTATGTCACATGTTTTACTTCTGAATTGTTTCCAATTTTCTGGGAAATATAAAAGAGTTTTATTCTCAGAACTCAACAAACAATTTTTTATTATACCGCCATAAGTCATTCTGCTGATACATAAATTTGTTATATATAAGTGATCAACGCCACGATCTGAATCGATTTAGCCATGTCTGTCTGTCTGTCCGTCTGTATATACGCGAACTAGACCCTCAGTATTAGAGATCTCGGTCCGACATTTTACGTACGTGCTTTACTCCTCAAATAGCTGCTTATCTGAAGCAGCCGCTGATATCGGACCACTAAAGTATACACCCTGTCCAGAAAGTATCGAGATCTTCATTTCCCCCTCTCACACAGATTGACAGATTGCAGAAGGACAGTTTTATCAACATAGGAAAAAAAATTTTACCTATCTTCCTTATGAGCGGGAGATTCAAATGAAGAATTCCCGATACTTTCGGGACAGAGTGTAAAGCTGTCATTAAAATTGAACGATCAAATTCATGACTTTGTATTTTCACGAAATGTGATGTGTCATCGTCCATGCCTCTGCACCATATAGCTGGAAGGGAATGATGAGTAACTTGTTGAATTTGATTTTTATTCGTCGAGGAAGGGCAATTGCCTACTCAGTCCGAAGTTGCATCTGTTTGCAAGAGTTATTCTGCGTTGAATTTCGGGGCTGACGTTGTTGTTGATGTTAATGCTGGCTCCAAGATAGACGAAATTATCGTCAACTTCGAAGTTATGACTGTCAACAGTGACGTGAGAGCCAAGTCGCGAGTGCGACGACTGTTTGCCAGACCCATTTTCTGTGCTTCCTTGTCCAGCCTAAACCTACCGAACCATTGAGTGACTGTTGAGTCTTATGCTTCAAGCATATTATCTAAAGACTACTAGACTAAGATCCTGGCCACCAGTCCAGGGCTGTATGGAAGCTCAACTGGTCGTAGCTTCGGCTACAAGGTCAATACCAAAGACTTTAACCTGGTACCACGGGGAGCAGTAGCCCCTGGAGTTCGCTCCAGTCTGCTCATTGGGTTTGGCCCTTTGTGGAGATTCGTGGTGGCTGTGGTTAAAACCCAAATCGCGGGAAGAACTGACTTTGTCAGTCGAATGTGGAGTTGCATTGCAACCGGGTGCCGGACCCAAAGTACGGCAGAGGTTTTAGATGGGCCTCGAGCCCTACCAAGGTGGTTAGTGTGTCCATGCCACACTGCCGATTGGTACTGAAAATCGTTACCCAATTTTCAGGGCGCTGATCGACGCATTGTATTGAGCCGTTGTGCTTTTGAGCACCGTGGAGTTAAGCTGTCGTCAGTAGGATCCCACGTTAAACACTATCACATTGTCAACAGTGACGTGGGAGCCAAGTCGCGAGTGCGACGATTGTTTTCTTGATGGCAGGTGGTATTTCGTCTTACTCTCATTCACTACCAGACCCATTTGCCTCGCTTCCTTATCCAGTCTGAAGAAAGCAGAACTAACGGTGCGGTTGTTAAGTCCAATGATATCAATATCATCGGCATACGCCAGCAGCTGTACACTCTTATAGAAGATTGTAATTGCCTATTCAGATCTGCAGCTCGAATTATTTTCTCCAGGAGTATATTGAAGAAGTCGCACGATAGAGAGTCGCTTTGTCTAAAACCTCGTTTGGTATCGAACGGCTCGGAGATGTCATTCCCGATCCTGACGGAGCTTTTGGTATTGCTCAACGTCAGCTTACACAGCCTTATTAGTTGTGCGAGGAAATCAAGTTCAGACATCATAGTATAGAGGCAGCCCCTTTTTGTGCTGTCAAAAGCAGCTTTGAAATCGACGAAGAAGTTGTGTGTGTCGATCCTCTTTGCACGGATCTTTTTCAAGATTTGAATGGTGAATTGTAAATTTTTCAGCACTAAAGCCACACTGATAAGGTCCAATCAGTTTGTTCACTGTGGGCTTTAATCTTTCACACAGTACGCTCTATTTACATAACTTTATATGCGATGTGGAGGAGGCTTATCCCACGGCAGTTGGCGCAGATTGCAGAGTCTGCCTTTTTGTGGATTGGGCAGAGCACACTTAAATTCCAAACGTCGGACATACTTTCGTCCGACCATATTCTACAAAGAAGCGGATGCATGCTCCTGATCAGTTCTTCGCCGCCGTAATGTTTTCCAATGCGGATTTAATGTAATGTGTATATTATAATTTGTGTTAACTGTATAATTGAAAAAACTGTGAAGCATTTCATATATTGTACAAACTAAAATGATGTCTCAAAATTAGAAAACAATTGGGAACCATTAAATACTTATCACGGCGAGTAAATTGCCAATTTTCTAGAGTGGAAAGTGGTACTTCAAAGCCGGCAAATAAAACTAAGAGAGCGTTATCGAGCAGTGAGAAAAGCTATATCGGATTTTATACCTTTTTGGCTGTTGGCCGTAAACTACAGCTGCTGCCCCAAATTTTGGATAATTTTCGAGCTCATTGCCATGCTTCCTTAGATGCCTTAAATTTTTGAGAAGTTCATGAGAAGAGCAATAACACTTGTTGATAATCATTATTTTTTATTGTCTCAATTGATATTTTTCATAGATTTATTTAGTTTACTTTCTAACCTAGAAAATCTTTAATTTAACAAATAAACACTTACAGTTTAAGTTTCTCTCTACTTATTCTCCTTCGTACAGGTCAAAATGCATGCGAGAAGAAATCCTTTATATTCCTGCGTAAAGAGCTGCCCGTGCGTCTGGCGAATATCATGAAAGAGATCGCGTTGCTGCCCGACCATTTGCTAAACACTCAATCAGTGAGCCAGGTGAGCTCATGGTACGTGCAAAGCTTCGAGGAGGTGCTGGAGTTTGAAAAGGCAGAACCGACGCATAGTAACTTGGAAAAGTAAGTACTGCAATAAGAATCACTGCTCCGATCGCAGCTTTCTTTCTTGCTTAATTAACGCAGCTTAAGAGTAGCTCATTGATTTATACATACATATTTACATACATGGTATGTGCGTGTGTGTGATCACTTTATGCTTGACTTGGCTTGAAGGCGCAATAAGCTGCATCGGGTTAGCATTTTCGCATGTTTTATGACTAACTTAATATACAATGCGACATGCCGGCAAAAATTACGCAATGCTAAGTTAATTATGCCCGGCATAATAAATCCTTCATAGACATCTAAATTTTACTGTTAGCACTTAGCTGTCGCACGCGCAAATGGTTATATGTGAGTCTATGAGCGCATTTACCACTTAGAATATTTATTGTATTGTATCTATGTATCTATGTATGTAGACATGTTGTGTAAATAGCCATTTACTTCGGCCTATAATAAAATTGAGATATGGTTTTAATTAGTTCCATTATCGCTTCCATATTAGGTTTTGCAACACTTTGGTGCACATACGCAATAGGCACAGTGATGTGGTGCAAACAATGGCTCAAGGCGTCATCGAAATGAAGGAGCATCAGGGCGGTCCCGTTGATTGCGGCATGGAATCGTCGATACAATACTTCCTCGATCGTTTATACATGTCACGCATTAGCATACGAATGCTAATCAATCAGCACAGTGAGTAAACTTTATAATTTTATACCCTGAACGGGGTAGTTTAAGTTTGCTACGAAGTTTGTAACACCCAGAAAGAAACGTTGAAATCGAGCTGAGTCGATTCTTGTTTTGTTGATTATTGTTTTTTTTTGTTTTTGCGTTTTTGTTGTATATGCGTATGCGTTTTGTTATTCAAAGTAGACCTATTCCCGCGACAATCAGGCTTACGTCAACGGAACCAGAGCGCGCAATAGAACTTAGATCGCGATGATAACTATCTAACCGGAACGGACCCGGATTCGCATTCCTCCAAATTACTTCAGGAATGTTTTCTACCGCCACAACAACAGCAACGAGCTGAGTCGATTTAGTCATGTCCGTCTGCATATACGTCAACTAGTCCCTCAGTTATTAGGATATCAATCTGAAATTTTGCACACGTCCTTTTCAGCCTGCTGATGCTCATGCTCTAACTTTTTTATTTGACAATTTGGCATGGATTATTCGCCAAGACCGCAATATAATCTTCGAAGAAATTGTTCAGATCGCTGTCTTACAAACTGTCCGATCAAAATGTAGTTCTTGTTTGGAACCTTTGTATTTAAGAAGTTATAATACTTCGGTGCAGTCGAAGTGAACGTTTTGTTCTGTTTTTTTTTTTTGTGAATTTATTGAAATTCTTGTTCTTTTCTGCTCACAGCTATACTATTTGGCCAGTTCCCCAACGAGCAGGGTCGTCATATTGGCTGCTTGGATCCGGCCTGTCAGATCTCATCGGTGGTAAGAGATGCTTATGAAAACGCACGCTTTCTCTGCGATCAATACTATCTGATCAGTCCGGAACTGGAAATCACTGAGCATAATCCACACGACAAAGCAAATAATCCCATACGCACTGTTTATGTGCCCTCGCATTTATACCACATGCTTTTCGAGCTGTTTAAGAATTCCATGCGTGCTGTTGTGGAAAATAACGATCAGGATAAATGTGAAAAGCTGCCACCCATTAAGGTGCTCATAGCGGAGGGAAAAGAGGATATATGTGTGAAGGTATAACAACGAGGTTTTGTTCAATTTGTAAAATATTCATACGTTTTTATATGCTTTTGCAGATCTCAGACCAAGGTGGCGGCATTCCACGTTCACAAACCGATCAGTTGTTCAAATACATGTACAGCACTGCGCCACAGCCATCAAAATCCGATCTACATACAGTGCCATTAGCTGGATATGGCTATGGCCTGCCCATTTCGCGGTTATATGCACGCTATTTCCATGGTGATATTGTGTTGTTGTCATGCGAAGGATATGGCACCGATGCGATTATTTATATGAAGGTACGAGTATTACAATTTTTATGTATGTGGTACAAAGAACTGTGGGAATATACAAATTAAAGAGGTATTGCACTGTAGACGATCTGCGAACCTAATATTAAGTTATGGCATATCACAAAAAAAAACTTAAAAATTGTTTATATCCTATCTCTTATAATCAAATAGCGCTAGAATAAGCGAGAGTTTTATCACATTTGAAGTATCCACATACTCACCTGCATTAAAGTCAACTGGATAAGCTAGTAACTGCTCACACAAATAATTTGTACAGGGTATATTATATATATGTTTGTCGCGATGTTTGTAAAATTTAAAAGGAAATATATATATATATATATATATGTACATACATATATATATAATATATAGAACGCTGAGTCAGAATCATCTTGTATGAACACTTTTTTATTTGAGAAGATATTAAAGTTTTTTCTTGTTTTTTTGTTTTGTAGAGAGTTACCTTAAGCTTTATCTAAACTGGCTATTTTATTTTAATATTGAAATACATTTCAAATTTCAATTATTGTATAATAGATGGCGGAAAATCTTAACTGAATAATTCCACTCAATTTACTTTTTTATATTACAGGCACTATCAGATGAAGCTAACGAGCTCCTGCCCATTTTCAACAAGACGAGCTCGAAATTTTATCGCGCCACCGTGCCCACTGGCGATTGGTCTAATCAGGTAAAACATCCGAAAAAGAAAACAAATGAATTGGATGCACTTGCTGCGTAATGAATGATTGTGTGATATGGAGCGTCCAAATATATGTGCCTCTACCATCTCCCCCAATCATTTTGTTTTGTTGAAATATCCCGCGGTTCCTCATCTGCAAAAAATTAAATCCAAATCAACCTGCTCCCGCACTAAACGAAACTATTTCAATGTTGTAGGGACGAATTTTAAACATAACTTCTAGAATTGTTATTACATAAATTTATTTTTAACTGTACATATGTACTTCTAAAGGCAAACATAATATGTAGCGATTGTTTAATTTTGGGACTTTTAATATTATTGCTAATATACCCAGGCTTTTAAAATCAAAAATGTATATAAAGTACTCGGTTAGTTATAGCTCGCAATTACCGTTTACACAACAAATCTTAAAATATATTTTGTTGCGCTTACAGATATACATACTATATATATATATTTATAAACGATTACATATTGTGTTTAATTTTGAAAAATTTATTTACAATTCGAAATTATATAGTTAAATTAGCGAGTTTATCTTTGAAACTTCCTTGCTCACTTAGTAAAACAAATTAATGTTAATTGTTCGATAATAATAGATGCATATGGTTATTTGTGTATGTTTCTTTTATATATCTATGTATTGTCGCTGATTTTTGATTTGTATGTAGTTAGTTTTGATAAAAAAAAGAATTTATATTAGGTTCACATTCCAAAATTTATATTATTAAAAAATGTAATAAATAAGACGACAATCGATTAGCTTTCTACTTTGGGACTTTTGACCGCGAAAGCATCTTACACGTGTTTAATGTGCTACCGACTGATTGAGCATTTAAATGCAGTTATTGATAGACATTATCAACAGACATAACGAACAATAATTATTTTCCCAACAAGTGACAGAGCTATGAGTATACATTTATCAGTTTGCGGGCGTTTGTTTTTTTGTGGCGAAATTCATAGTGATGAGGATCAGCTCAGTATAAATATATAAATTAGAAGCTTAGTTTGTGTGTATTTTAAGTATATGCAATATATATAGTTGTTGAATTGTAATTACACTAGTTTACTGTCATCCTGCGACTGTGGTGGTGGAGGCTGTTTCTTGCTATTTTGTGTTGCAAAAATCGAAAGTGATTGTAAAAACTTCCTAACGCGTAGAATTTCTTGTGTTGTTGTCAAGTGGTGTATGGATCAAACCACCACCATTTACCTAATTGACCAAAAAGCTATACGTGAAGGAAAATTTTTGAACTCAAATTCGTAATCAGCACGCCTAAAACACCCCACAGACCTCTCAGCACATCAGTTGCAAATGTTTCCTTCAGATTTGTTGAGTAGTGTTATTTACACTAATGAACGGCTTTCAGAAACGTAGCTTTAATGTCTGTACTGCGCATGCAGTGTAAAACTTGATTTGTAGGTTAAGTATATTCACGAGACACAACTAAATGCTAAAAGCATGCATTAAATGTAAATTTAAAACTAAAACAAACAAAAACTATTTTTACTAAGCCAAATTGTTTACGTTTTGCATACATATATATGTATATTTGAAATATTTATGATTTTATATTTTTTATTTAAGCGAAATTATTAAGATTTATCTACTATTTTACTATTATTACTATTTATTACGACGTGAACATATAAATGCCTGCACACATCCAGGTATCTTTAACAAATGTAATTGAGTTGAAAAAAATAAACGAAAACATTTATTTAAACAAAACGCTGTTTATTTTATTTTACTTTTATAGTTTTTGCTAATAATTGCTAATTAAACCCGTTTGCTTTCAAGGTGTGTATCTTTGTTTTTTTGTTATTGTAGAAATATTTGTTGCAGTTTTTGGTGTTTCCCAGTTCTTCATTTGTTGGTGTATTTGCCCGTGTTGTTCGCTTATGCTTTGTATTTTTTCAAGTTTGGAAATTTCTTTACATATTCACATATTTTTTATATTATATATTTCAGAATTTTTCCAACCGTTGGCGTTATATATATAGTCTCTTCACGTCCAAAAACAATTAGCGTATGTTTTATTCTAAAATGCTTGACTCATTTAAATTGGTTTTTATTTATGACGAAAGGTATTTTAAAGCGTTCACACAATACTATCATTCACTTATAAAGCGCATGTGATTTTTATTAAACAAATTAAGAAATCTATTATTAATTATTTATACATATATTTGTTTAAATTATAAAGCGGGAAGAAATCTCCATTTCAAACGAAATTATTATAGCCATAATTTTTATCAGACTTGAAGTTGAAATTATAACAACTCTGAACAAACCCAGGGAAATACTTTAAGGTGTCGCAAAACTTTGTATTAAGGCATGTTGCGTAAGAATTCAATCTACATTATTCGAACAAATCAATCAATAATTTATTAATTTATTTTACTGCTCATAAAGTCACTTAGTTTCATTAGTATATATAACTTCGCTAAAATATTCATATAAAAATCAAACTAACTCAAATACAAGGTGCTTTCCAAAGTAAACATGACTTAAAAAATAGAACAAATGGGTTTTTGGCAAAATCAATTTATTTTATTCAAAATAGCCTCTTTCTGTTTCAATAAGCTTTTTGCACGGTCCAAAAGCATGCAGAACGAGTGTTTTAGCTCGTTGGCCGGCATGACCGACAATATGCCGGTGCAAGCCTTTTGAATGGCCTCTACGTCTGCATAACGCTTTCCTCTCATGGGCAAATGCATTTTCCGAAAAAGAAGAAGTCGCACGGTGCCATATCAAGTGAATGCGGGGAGTGGTTAATGGTTAAAATGTGATTTTTGGTCAAACAATCGGCCACAAGCGTCGATCGATATGAGCAATTTTATGCCGTCAGTCAATTTTGTGCGGAACAAACCGTGCACACACCCTTCGTAAACCCAAATGTTCGGTCAAAATGCGATAAATCGATGTTTTGGAGATGTTCAATTCCATTTCCATGAATTTCAATGATGATTTCGGCTGATTTTTGATGAATTCACGCACAGTTTCGATGGAATTTCCGGTGATCACGGATTTTGATTGGCCCAGATGATGATCGTTATTTATGTTCTCACGACCACTTTGAAAACGTTGAAACCACCCGTGCACTCTGCTACGGGATAGGCAATTATCGCCATAAACTTGTTTCATCAATTAAAACGTTTCGGTAAAAGTTTTACCAATTTTAAAACAAAATTTTAAGTTGGCTCTTTGTTCGAAGCTCATTTTCGCACCGATAGCACAAACATACTGACACTTAAAACGCAATAACTTCACCTCCAATCAATGAAGTGTCATGAAATTCTCACTGGGCAATCGATAAAGATAGCAGATTCTTACATACCAGTCGGCATATAGATGGCGTTCTAGACCGATTTAATTCATATGCAGCTCTATATCTATATGGCATACTTTGGGATATAGGAGTATATAGAATGATTGCATTAACTTTTGACAAAATTCAGGCATATTCGCAAACATGTTTTAAGGGGGTATTCTATCTGTAGACTAGATATTCTAGTAGAGGCAGGCAGGAATTTTTGAAGTGTCGCAAAAAAGTCAATTCTTATTTTACTATCTATTTTTTATTAGGTCTTTATTAAGATTACAAGAATACCGTAAAAAATCATAAAATTAAAAAAACTAAGAGAAAAACTCAAAAATTAGCACCTGATAAAGTGTGCGATTTTAACCCTCCTAGCAACAAGAAAAAACAAACAAGAAAAAACGTTAACTTCGACTGCACCGAAGCAAAAATACCCTTCATAGATGCATTTCTTTTATAATTTTTTCGGAGATTATATTTTTAGCTTAAGCAGTAATAATTAGATACAAGGATACACTTTTATTAGTTAGAGATTATTTCCTTATAATATCCAACACATTGCCGATATATGAAGTAAAAAGTCAACCAGATCTTTGAAAATCCTGATGAAAAAAATGGGGTTATGGGTGTCAAAGTCAACCATAGACTGAGTCCACATAATCGGCATTTGGGGTCTTAATGGGACGTAGATGCTATATCTTAAGGGCACTTACAAACTTTTCTTTCGATAACTTCATTGACTTTTGATTTGTATACTGTAAAATGAAGGAAACATACATATAGCATTTTTCACCCATTTTCACGTTGTAGGATTGGTGAAGTACTTTTTGATACAGATGATTTCACCTAAAGGTGGACGGTGTCTTATTTTTATACTCTCGCAACAATGTTGCTAAAGAGAGTATTATAGTTTTGTTCACATAACGGT
The DNA here is from genome assembly GCF_024586455.1 of Bactrocera neohumeralis. NCBI lineage: Eukaryota > Metazoa > Arthropoda > Insecta > Diptera > Tephritidae > Bactrocera > Bactrocera neohumeralis. Next base: position 35,029,213 of record NC_065921.1, read on the forward strand.
TGTTTGTAAGTCCTAAAACTAAAAGAGTCAGATATAGGGTTATATATACCAAAGTGATCAGGGTGACGAGTAGAGTCGAAATCCGGATGTCTGTCTGTCCGTCCGTGCAAGCTGTAACTTGAGTAAAAATTGAGATATCACGATGAAACTTGGTACACGTATTCCTTGGCTCCATAAGAAAGTTAAGTTCGAAGATGGGCAAAATCGGCCAACTGCCACGCCCACAAAATGGCGGAAACCGAAAACCTATAAGGTGTCATAACTAAGCCATAAATAAAGATATTAAAGTGAAATTTGGCACAAGGGATCGCATTATGGAGGGGAATATTTGGACGCAATTTGTTTGGAAAAGTGGGCGTGGCCCCGCCCCCTACTAAGTTTTTTGTACATATCTCGGAAACTACTATAGCTATGTCAACCAAACTCTACAGAGTCGTTTTCTTCAGGCATTTCCATATACAGTTCAAGAATGGAAGAAATCGGATAATAACCACGCCCACCTCCCATACAAAGGTTATGTTGAAAATCACTAAGAGTGCGTTAACCGACTAACAAAAAACGTCAGAAACACTAAATTTTACGGAAGAAATTGCAGAAGGAAGCTGCACACAGGCTTTTTTAAAAATTGAAAATGGGCGTGGCGTCGCCCACTTATGGACCAAAAACCATATCTCAGGAACTACTATACCGATTTCAATGAAATTCGGTATATAATATTTTCTTAACACCCTGATGACATGTACGAAATATGGGTGAAATCGGTTCACAACCACGCCTTCTTCCAATATAACGCTATTTTGAATTCCATCTGATGCCTTCTCTGTATAATACGAGTATATACATTAGGAACCAATGATGATAGCGGAATAAAACTTTACACAAATATGGTATTTGAGCTGAGGTAACCCTTGTGGAAAAATTGTCGTGATCGGACTATAACTTTTCAAGGTCCCTGATATCGAACACGAAGAACTCAGTGCCTAACCTAACATAACCTAATTTTTCACCGAAAATATCGGTAAATCTCTCAGACATTTTCATGTAATTCAGAGGGCATCATTTTAATACTCTCGCAAAAAAGTTGCTAATAACAGCATCTCGATTATCATTTTATCATGCGAGAGTGACACCCGAACTTAGCCCTTCCTTATTTGTTTACCATATTTTTGTGAAATTTAATGATTTTGACATACGTATATTTGTTACATAAGTTATCGCGATTGGAATTTAAGGGGGTACTCTACTCTAGAAGCATGAATTTCCGGTAATTTTTAAAGTGTCGTAAAAAAAAGGCAATTAATATTTTTACTATCCATTTTTTTATGGTGTTTTTATTGATATCTTTAGAATACAGAAAAAAAATTTACAAAAAAATATTAAAAATTAAAATAATTAGGGGAGGGGGTGAGAGACCGGTGTAAAACAAAATGGCGCATCCTGGTGACATTGATCCTGACTCTCCTGGTGGTCTGAAAAAAAAATTAAAAGAAATTCTTAATCAGTAAGAATGCTGTTTCAGGGAACACAAAAAAATTTTTTTTTGAAAAATGGCGACTGCCTGGAAATAAAAATCATTTTTTACGCTTTTTGTTTTGAAATTCCTGAATTTTTTTAAAATATTAAAAACAAAAATTTTGCTGGTAGGAACGATAAAGGATTATATAAAGGAGGTTCACACAAAATTTCAAGTAAATCGGTTGTATAGAACTTGAGATAATGCCGGTACCGTGTGGAAAAAAGTATTTTCGAGAAAAACGCGTTTCAAAAATTCGATACGGCCGAACCGGGCTAGGTACTGCGTCACTAGAGTAACTCTAAAAATAATTTTAATTTTTAAAAATCCTTTGGAGGATATGTTCTTAAGGGTCTAAACTTTAAATATATGAAAAAAAATCGAATTTTTCAAAATTCTAGAGTAGAATACCCCCTTCAGTGTGCATATAAAACATCGCAAAGGTTCTATCGAGCGTATTGTGTGAAAGATTAAAGACCACCGTCTACAAAATGATTGGACCTTATTAGTGTGGCTTTAGGACTGGAAAATCAGCAATTGATCAGATATTCACCATGTCCCAAATCTTGAAAAAGACCCGTGAAAAAAGGATCGACACACACCACCTGTTCGTCGATTTAAAGGTGCTTTTGACAGCATGAAAAGGAGCTGCCTTTATGCCACAATGTCTGAATTTGGTATCCCCGCAAAACTAATACGGTTGTGTAAACTGACGTTGATCAACATCAAAATAATTCGAGCTGCAGATATACGACGATATTGACATAGTTTAGCGAAATAAAAGACAAGACAGCGTCCGGGGGAAGCAGAATAAGAGGAAGACCTCTACTTCATTGGAAAGACTAGGTGGCGAAGGATACATTTAATAGCTTTCAACTTAACCAGGGTGTGGGCGTGGTTATAATCCGATTTCACACATTCTAACACTCAAAAGAGGTGTCACAAATATTTGTCCTGAGCAAATTTGGTTCAAATAGCTATAATGGTTTATCAGACATTACTACTAAAAATATTAGGGGGCGGGCCATACCCACATTTTAATAATTGTTGAAATAAGTATGACTCAGTTGACCAATCTATGGTATGTGTGTTATTATAATTTGTGCATTTTATTAATTTTACAATATATTTGAGAGTTATGGTGATATAACACATGAAATACCACAATAATACTGTAACAATATTATATTATATTTCTGAACTGTTCCTTGTTCTCTGTAGGTTATCAGTCCATACCAGCTTGTTGCCTTTTATATTTCGGGATTTGGCAACACTAGTGTTGCAATCGTGCAACTCATAACTTTATCGTAAAGTTTGACATTTTTGATGATATACATACATATAGAACATTTTCGCATGATTATTTTTTTACAACTTTCGATGTGAATTATCTCAGGAATAGTGCATCTATGAACTTAATTAAATTTTTGACAATGGCATAGTGAATGCAATTGAGGTCGTAAATCACTAGAAGACGTTCTTGAAGATTGTTCAAAATCAGTTGTTGTTCCTGAAACTATTGATGCAGTGCGCAAAGTGATATCGCACGAAGGTCGCGTGACCTATCGTGAGATTGAGACAACTGGGTCAAACCACGTCAAGTGGTCCATGAAGATTTCGCAAAATCACCGATTTTGAAAATTAGCAGTTCATTAGGAAGGAGATCAGACGCATACCCTGTGATATAAATATTTCGTCAAAATTCCTTTTTTTTTGTTAAAGTTATTGAAGGTTGAAATTTAGAGCATGATAAAATTGTAAAATTATTTTCTCATAAACTACTGGAGATAAATCGATGAAATTTTGTGAAGTCAAAAAAAAAAAATGTTCGGGCTATATTATAGATATTTTTTCACGGTCCAATTGTTTAATTAATAATATTTTACATAATTTTTTATTAAACAATTGAAATTTTTCATGTGTTCTTCACTCCAAAAAAACTGAAAAGTATGTGACACAACGCGAAAAATATTCACCTTTGATAATGTGCAAAAAAATGTTTGTTCATTTATATCATTCCAAAGATATTGAATTTTTTGTCCCTCTACCGCTCTTAAAACGTACGGCACATCGATCGTTGAGCAGTGCGCTTGTAAGCTCCCGACATCTGCGCCGCAAGAAAAGCATAAGCGCATTGCGCAGCGAACATTTTTTTTTGACTTCACAAAATTTCATCGATTTATATCGATCGATTTATTTTACGCTGTTTTTCGAAAAAAAAAAATTAGTGAGTTTGTAACCAATCGTGTTTTTACTTTTCTTAGGCCCAAATGATAAATAAAATAAAATTTCAAAATAGTTTTCATTGATCCTTCCGATATTCCAACGATGTCAATAAGAGCTCTGACTATTAATTGTCGATTTTCAAGCAACAATTCCTTTATTTTATTGACGTGTTGTCCATCAGTTGATGTTGATGTAGCGGTTCGTAGTCAGCGCGTTCTCGGCCCTCTTTGACTAATTTTTAACAATCAAAAACACTTGCAGGCGACAAACAATTATCGGCACCAGAAACAAAATTTAATGGAACTTCTTTATTGAATAACTTCACTCATCGTAAAAATCGCCGAATGCACTTTATCTACATACTTCAGACAGACAAGCGTAATCACTAGTGTTTGACTATTTTGATGTGAAATTTGGCGGAGATGTCACTGGCAGTCATACCAAACTACACAAAATAAATATTTCGACGTGTTTTTTTCGAAAATTCAAAAGTATTTAATACTAATAGTCCAGTCATTATAGTAAGTTCACCTCGGAATTCGATATACCCGTTTATATGTCTGTCTACAAGTATTTACAAACATATAAATAGGTATTTCGAATTCCGAGATTCTTATAATTTAAGCTTAAATGACTGGACTATAATAGATATTTTATTGCTGCGGATGTACTGATATTACCAGATTCACATTATCTAGACACAATGTTCCGTCTAACTTTACGCCCTGATAGATTTTGCTAAAATGATTTCAAAAACTGTTTTTTCGGAGCTCATTAGTAACGCGCATAAATACACATGCTCATTCAATTATATACATATGTACATACTTACATCTTTATATATAAAGTATTTATATTTGTTTTACTTATTTCGATAAAAAATATCTTAATGTCGAGGTGCATAAATATTTTGCTTTAATTTCTAGAGCTCTGACATGAATGCACGGCAGTTGAATGCTTCGGCACCGAAGCGCTACAATGACATGTTATAGAATGAACCTACGAGGGACTCGGCAGTTGAGCAAAGTAAGCTAACGGTAGCAGTTGCAGATCCAGCAAATCTATTGATATCACAAGCTCAGGCGCATTTGTTGAACGATAAGGAATGAAGAGCAATGGAATAGATGAAAGGGTTGTTGTACAAGGAAGTGTAAACCAATTTTCGGATTAATCAATTGACGTAACCCAATCAGCACAAGACCTTTAACTTATCAAAAGGGCGAGCATATACATACATATGTAAATTAATCACGGCGTTATTCAGGAAATATTGAAAATGGTTTTCTAACTGATAACGGAAATTTTGCGACAAGTAGTAACTCAAAACCCCAAAAAGAGAAAAAAAATTAAAAAATTATGGAAATTTTGCAATAAGTAGTAAGTGAGCAAGCATTGTAACTAATCAAGCTGAGCTGATTATGTAACAAGTAGCAAAAAGTGAAAAGGCACACGTGCGAATAAAAAATACAATTAATTAAAGAAAACTCAAGTAAAAATATCATGCACAAGTTGGAGAGGTTTGTAGGTTCGTAATTTAGAATTATGTCATTGCGCTAAAAGTCGCCGGCGTTTGATGAAAAGCGCACTCGGAATTTGCCTTTGTGCGCAAACAGTCAGTCGCGGCGATGATTTCTATTGCACATACATATACACACATACATAAATGCATATATACATTTACAAGTCGTAGAATTATGTAAGCAAACACATTTTCAAACGCATAAATTATTAGCAAAAACATTCCCCTCAAAAGTCCATAAACATTTATTTACTTGGCACTTTAAGCTCACAGCCATTTGCACTTTTATTCGTATTTTTAATGTGTAAGCGAACGAAGAAGATATCCGATACTTTAGGTTAGGTATAAGAAGTTACCACGATTGTTAAGTTTAACACTTAGTCTTAACAGAGCATTTGTTTAAACCGTAATGAGTTATAAATTAAGTTTTATAAAAATATATGTTAATGATGGATACCGAAGACGGATAGAAATAAAATTGTTTGATATGGAATATGATTTTTTTCTAGAGCTGATGGAAAACAAGCTTCTGCTGAGATGGCTGACCTTTGAAACTCAAAATTTTTAATTGGTTTTAAAAAGAAGAAAATAGTTTTTTGTCATACACGAATCCATTTTTATTGCATAAAAGAATTTTCTTAATTTTGATTCAAAGTTTGAATGGCGATTGTATATAATAGTGGTCCGAACTGAACATTTTTTCAGAGCAACGGTACACGTTGGGCATATTCTAAGCCAAACTTCCAGGTGGCACCTTGTCAGAAAAAAGTTGTCTTTCCAAAAAATTGACTTTGATTGTTCAGTTTGTATGACAACTATAAGCTATAGTGGTTCGTTTTGAATAATTTCTTCGGAGATTGTACCGTTGCTTTGAATAATAATTCGTGCTGAATTTCGTGAAGAGATCTCTCAAATAAAAGGTTTACCATACCATGATATGATTTACATGAAGACCATAATGATGATTTGGTGGTCCGATATAGGCAATTTTGACAAATAAGCAGGGAGAAAAGGACGGACATATGCAAAATTTCAGATCGATATCTCATAAACTCAGGGACTGTATGTACATACAGACAGATGGGCATTGCTTAATCGACTCAGCCCGTCACTGTAATCATTTTTATTTAAAGGGCGATCCATTTCGAAGTTCCCTACTTTTCAAAGAAAAACACAGAAACTTCATATTTAATAGGTTGTTTATTATCATTCGAAAGAACATTCTATTGCATTTATTTTTTAAAGATTATCTCTTTCAAATGTTGGCCGCGACTACGTCTCAGATGGTCCACCCATTGAGTCCAATTTTCGATAACTGGCGAATGACACGCGCAATGTTTTTCTCCAACGACTGAATCGAAGCAGGATTGTCCTCATATACTTTAGAATTTACATGTCCACACAGGAAGAAGTCTAACGGTGTGATATATGACTTCTTGGTGCCCAATCGACCGGCCCAAAACGTGAAATTATCTGCTCACCGAAGTGTTCTCTCAATAAATCCATTGATTGATGCGATATGTGGGAAGTGGCAGCGTCTTGTTGATACCAAATGTCACTAAAAATAAAAATACGTTCTCACCGGTATCATTTTTGAAGAAACATGATTGCACCGACCCACAAACCACACCAATTCGCTAATTTTTTCTGGATGAAATGGCAGCTCTTGAATCTCTTGAGGTTGCTTTTCGTCCCAAATGCGGCAATTTGCTTGTTTACATAACCATTGAGCCAAAAATAGGCCTCATCGCTGAACAAAATCTGGCTCGAAAACGTCGGATCTTCTTGGAACTTGCCAAGAGCCCATAGAGAGAAATGATGTCCCTTGGGAAGGTCGAGCGGCTTCAGTTCTTGGACAAGCTGTATTTTGTACGCTTTCAATTTAAGTCATTCAACACGTCAGTCCGAGTTGCTGCGAACGGCGCCGAATCGACTCGCGGTCGTTCTTCGTGCACTCTTTAGCTGCGGCTGTTATATTTCTGCATTCTGGACGTGGTCTATTCGGTCGAGTATTATCTTATTTGAATCTTAGGTTTCAATAGGGTGATGGTGTTGCAAATAGTAAGCTCAGTAGGGCAATTATGTTGACCTTAAGTTGAGCGAAGCGCATGTAATAAAGTTGAACGATTTGTAAACATTGTTTAGGCGTAAGTTTTTTCATGATGATCTGCCAATATTGAGGAAAAAAAAATGACAGCTTGACATGACTCGCACGTGATCTGTCAAGAAAAGGCTATTGAAAAAAGCACCGCTACTTGGAAATAAGTTATCTAGAGAATAAGAGAGTTTTGATCCGTTACTTATTTTGCAGTGCATTTGACAGAAAAATTCATAGACGTATGGAACAGAAAGGGCCGCAGGCTCGTGAGAGTTTGACAGGTCGTTTCGTTTATGACGTACGCGTAACCATCTCAGCTCAAAGCGATTTCGAGAAAACATCCAAAAAGCGAAGTCTCTTAGTAGAGAAAACCTTCTTCTACGCCTAAGAATTTATGTATGTGATTTATTGTATTTACTTATGTCAATTGCTGCGTCATTATAATTGTTTTAAGTGTTTTATTTAAGCTGAATTGCCTTGTTATTATATAAACACTAGTTTATATTTTAATTTTAGTTGTATTTGCTTTATATAAACACTAGTTTATATTTTAATTTTAGTTGTAGGGCTTGCATAATAAATTCAACTGATTTGCTTGTCTCACGGAACAGTTTTGTAAATTTTTTTTATTGTTGTAGTAGATAAGTAGAACAAACAGAAATATTGATATATCAATAAAAACTTCCCAGCTGATAGAAAAAGTAAAAAAAAAATAAAAGCATTTTCCACAATTTATTGTTTTTTATTTCTTTATTTATATACTTCGCTAGTAAATAACGTACAACGTACAAAATAATAATAATAGTAATAATAATAATCACCATCTACATCATTATCATTACAATAAACATAATTATTAGCAAACATCGAAATCAACTAATTATCCTCAATTTCATACTCATTATATAACAAAGCATTTTGTATAAACATTATTTATGGTAGACGTGTGTGGGTGTGCGTGCATGTGTTCAATTTCAACTGTTAACATTTTTAACATACAGACAAAGCACATATTTTCAATTATTTTACATAAACTTTTAAAATATTCGTAATAATTGTGATCATTACTATCATAAGGATTATAACCGTTACTTTATATAGTTACACATATATGTATATGTGTGTGCGTGGGTGAGTGTTTTGGTTAAGGAGCGATAGATACCTACCAAATATTAATATTGTACATGTACGAGTATACGAGGGGGCGGGTGGGTGCTATCACTTTTAATCCTTGGAGAAATTTTACTTTAACAGCGAATCTTCATAATTAACGAATTCATCATCATCATCATAATCAATAATCATAATTTGATAATAATCGCAATAAAATAATTAAATCAATAGATTCGATACATATACATACATACATATATACCTATATAATATTTATATTTATAAAAAACGTAATAAATAAAATAATTTTATACACATCATTTATCATATTTATGGGGTCATCATTAGCGGAGCATTAAGGAGCGCAAAAAATACACCTTATACTCGTAGGAAAACTGTTGGACTTAAGCCGCCGCTAAGTGGTTCAATTACAGAAAGAGAGGAGAAAACACAAACAAATACTTGCAAATAGGAAATAATACAGTTATTTAAAGGAAGCACGAATTTAGTTGAAATTTCCGACTGAATCTACACAATATACAGGCAGATCGCTTGGGCAGCCCGCGTATATGCGCTCTATATGCGTGCATCACTGTAAGGCCGTGCGCTCACAAGCGTTAATTAATCTTACATAATATTTATCTAATGCATCCGTATATACACAAAATCTATAACTGTTTTTATGTGTGTGTGTGTGTGTGTGTGTAAGTAAATGTATACAAATATTCGATGCAAACATATTACAGTTTTAAGCATTTGTATCGTTTCGGCATTGAAAATACTTGGTATGCCTCCAAATGGACGCCTTGGCGTCGTGCCTTGCAGATATGCGATCATATTAGTTATTCTAACGGTTCATTTGGAGTTGGAAGCATTTGTTGGAGCGTTCACGTAATCAATATAAAGAGGCTTCGACGACGCTCCGAAGGACGCGACCGGCTTACTTTCGCAGTGGATCCAAACTCTCCAACGTGAAGTCATCTACACTCATCATCTTGCTCTGAAAGTAATATAAATGAGGTATACTATGTAGTGCAAACGTTTTATGTTTCAGTAAAAGCTTATCAAAAACTATTTCAAACTAAGAGATAATAATCATAACATTAAATGAGGCATTAGAAAAATAATTAAATTAACATCGGCATTATTTTTTTATTCTGTAATCCATAAAATCGTAATTAATAATAATTTTTAAATTTTTAATTTCAACTACGGAAACTACAACAACTACTCCAAATTAGTCAAAAGGGGTAATTAAAAAGTAAAAAAATATTGTTTTAGAAAATTTATTTTTATTTCTCTCATTTTGAAGACGAGTTCGCACAAAGCCATCATCTTCATTACTTTAAAGCTGTGGCCTGTAAACAAACATAAACGAGTTATACAGGGTGGGCCATCTAACGTTTTAAATTTGAATGATCTATATTTCGACATTGGAAACGTCAAATACCATTCGGAAAGTGACAGATATTCAGTAAAAAGTCTAAAATTTACGAAATGGGTCGCTATTCACTAGAAGAAAACTGGGAAACATTGAAAACTTGAAAAAGAAACCGAGGTTGGTCAATTTTACCGAAAAATCATCTTTTCGGACGAGGCTCATTTCCACCTCGATGGTTACGTTAACAAGCAGAATTGTCGCATTTAGGGCACAGAAAACCCGCACGTAATCGTCGAGAAGCCAATGCACCCAGCACGAATCACTGTATGGTGCGGATTTTGGTCTGGTGGAATCATCGGCCCATTTTGGTGATGTGAATTGGCCTCCCAGAAGCTGCGATTTAACTCCGTTGGACTATTTTCTGTGGGGAGCTGTTAAAGATAAATGTTACGCCAACCATCCAGAAACAATTCAAGATCTAAAGTACGAGATTCAAGCTGCTGTAGCTACCATAAGGCCTGAAACCATCGAGAAAGTACTCCAAAATTGGGTGGATCGGATAAGCTACTGTAAACTCAGCCGTGGTGGTCATTTGTCCGAAATTGTTTTCCACAAATAAATTTCATAAAACAACCTTTTAAATAAATGTTAGACCTTTGAAAAATATTAAGCCGTTTTTTTATTGACTTTTTAAATTTAAAATTTTATATGGCCCACCCGTTATTTTATCGAAGTTATCAGACTAATAAAGGGTGATTGAAGAAAAAACACGGAATCTTCAAATAGGAAATCTTTACTGTCATTCGAAAGAACATTCTTTGACATATATTTTTTGAAGATTATCTCTTTCAAATGTAGGCCGCCGCTACGTCTCAGATGGTCCATACGTTGAGTCCAATTTTCAACCATTTCGATTAGTAACTGTTGAATGACACGCGTGAATGATGTGCGTGATGGCCTGAATCGAAGCCGTATAGACTTCAGACTTTACATATTCCCACAGGAAAAAGTCTAACGGTGTGATATCACACGTTTCACGTTATCGCTGAACAAAATTTGGCTCGAAAATGTCGGATCTTCTTGGAGCTTTTCAAGAGCCCATAGAGTAAAGCCATGTCGCTTGGGATAGTCGAGCGGCTTCAGTTCTTGCACAAGTTGTATTTTGTACGCTTTGAATTTAAGATCTCGACGTAAAATGCGAAAAGCCGTTCAATACATCAGTCCGAGTTGCTGCAAACGGCACCGAAACGACTCTCCACGGTCTTCGTGCACACTCTCAACTACGGCTGCTATATTATCTTCACTGCGTGTTGGAATTTGTTTATTCTGTCGAATATTATTCAGTAATAAATGATGGGTCTCAAGATGGGTGATGATGTTCCAAATAGTACGTTCAGTAGGCCGATTATGTTGACCATAAGTTGAGCTAAGCGTGCGAAACACATTCTTTACAGAAGGTGAATTTTCGTAATAGAGTTGAACGATATGTAAACATTGCTCAGGCGTAAGGTTTTCCATGATGAAACGTGACAACCTGACATGACTCACACGTGATCTGTCAAACAAAAGACTATTGAAAAATGTATCTCTACATGGATCATCCGTTAGGTGTGTACCATCGTGACTTATGTTTTGCTTCACATCCTAATTCATTTTTAATTTACTTGATTCTTGCTGAAATATTGAATAAAAATGCACTCTCTAAAACAAATTTCGTGTTAATTTCTAACCTCTAAGCATATTTCAAGGTACAGTAAAAGTTAAGGTAAGACCGATCATAAAATATAATGATAATAATATATGCCGAAAAATCGCGTTCTGTTTCTATATCAGGAGGCTACTAGAATAGAATAAATGCTAGATATGTTTGAGACAAAATAGGTGAAGCACCCCATTCGTCAAAGTTGTTATAATTTCATAAGCACCATAAACACGGAACAAAGAAACTCACAAAATTACTTTCATTGAGCGGAACATACCGGAATTAAAACTTTCGACCTCGTACTTCCGAAATCTCGGAGAAATACCAACATTTGAAGAGGACAAAAAATTTCCACATCGCGAAAAAGCAAGCTGAAGAATCAATGAATATCATGTTTAAAACGACGTGAAGTGGGTTTCGATTTGCTTCCACATACACAGCTTTCTATGAATTCTGCCTCCAGAAACATTTTTTTTTATGTCAAACTTAAAAGATCTTCTTATCGTAATTTTAAATCAATTTGAGAAAAATTTTTGAAGTTAAAATAATTTGTATATCTGTTTCCTAAACCTTTTAAATTAGATTTTTTTTGTTACAAACTTTTTACAAACACTATTGTTTTCAAAGCGAGTGTCCCTCCCTCATAACTTCAAAACCACTGCACCGATCTTTTTAAAATCTTTAATACTGTTTCAATATACAAGATCTGTCGCAAAAGAAACAGGACTGTTAAAAAAAACAACAAAAAATTAATATTTTCCAAAGTTATATTTTTTTATTCAAAGTAGTTTCCTTGTGCTTCGATACAGCGTTTAGCCCGGTCAATTAGCATTTCAAATGAGTGTTTAAGGTCTTTTTTCGGAATGCTCTTGAGAATATCGGTCGTCGCCTTTTGGATAGCTGAAATGTCCTGAAACCAGTGTCCTTTCATGGGCAAATTAAGTTTTCCAAATAGGTAAAAATCACAGGGTGCCAGATCAGGTGAGTGGGGTGAGTGATTAATGGTTAATATGGAGTTTTTTTGTCAAAAAATCAGTGACAAGCGTCGACCGATGACACGGCGCATTATCGTGCAACAGGCGCCAGGACCCTGCCTCACGGTATTGTGGTCGAGCACGACGAATGCGTGACAAAAGACGCTTCATAACACCAAGGTAAAACACAGCATTAATCGTTTGGCCAGGTGGGACGAACTCTCGGTGCACAATACCCTCGGAATCGTAAAAACAAATCAGCATTGTCTTTATTTTTGACTTCTGAAGACGACCGACTTCTGATCGTCACAGAGGTCCTCACGACCTTCTTGGAAACGCTTAAACCACTCATGCACATTACTACGGGATAGGCACTGATCACCATAAACTTTTTTCATCATTTGTAATGTTTCAGTAAACGTTTTTCCAAGTTTAAAACAAAATTTAATATTTGCTCAAAATGCATTTTACGACCGATGACCAAAAGCTGCTGTCACTTTTTGATCGATAACATCGATTGTAGTTATCCAATTGTCTTAAAATTTTTACGAAATGTCAACAAGAGATCAAACTTTTTATTTCATATAGGTAGGTGGCGCCACCAGAAACAGTTATATTTAAAAAGTTCTGTTTCTTTTGCGAGGGACCTTGTATAATTTACAAGGCTGCTTACGTCGAAGAGTTATCATAAAATTTTGGCATTAGCAAATTTTCCGACTTTTTGCTAAAAGTCAAATTTTTACCTCCAAAGTGCTCCAAAAATAAAAGTAATTGGAAATTCCAAAAACCCGCTCGGCGTTACTTGAGGAAAACTATTGAATGAATATGGAATTTTTGAACACGGATCGTCCAGCACCAAATTATGAGGGGCACCGCAAACCTACTTTTTTCGGAAGTGCGTATATATCTCCTCATAGCTCTCTATGGAAGTATTAGGCAAATTAGCATGTAAGAATTTTAGAATCAAACCCTTTAAGCTCTGAATGGCGCGTAAGATTCTATATAAAACAGTCAGCAATGTCATTGTTAAATGACCTTTAGCACACTGATAATAAACTTAATAATAAACTTAAAACTCATGTAGTTTATGAAAGAATAAAATAAATAAAGTAAACATAATGAAACAAATAGCGAAGTATAGTAAAGCAGCGGCTAATAGTAGCAGCATCATCATCATTAACGCTCACCTTGAAAATACTGGGTCCATTATTTATTTCGAATGGATCCGAGCCGAATAGATCTGTATTGCCGTTGGTCACGGTTATGTTATTATTGTTGTTTGTGCTTGTGATGTTGTTCGTGACCGATGTACTGCGTCTGGGTGCGGCCACTTTAGGCGGAGGTGCCACTATACGATCGAGATAAAGCGCGAAAAGAGAACAGAGAAAAATAATCATTAACGCAACAAACAAACAATTATTTCACAAACAAAACAAACCAAACAATTCGTTTAAAATAAACTGCACAAACACACACGGACATATACATACATACATATGTTTATGTACTTATGATATAAAGGTAAGCAAGAGCCGATGAATTGGCGAAAACTTTTAATTGCAAATGAAATGCCAAAGCGCCGAATTTGTAGTTCAAATTGGTTACATATGTATGTAAGTGTGTATGTATGTATGTCACCAAGTAGCATTGGTTGAGCACTTACGTAACGGCGGCGTTAGGTCGCTTGTAAAATTGTTGTTGCTTAAACTATTGCTGTTGTTGCCGACACTGGCGTTGCTCAAACTTAAATTAATGCCGTTGTGGTTGTTATTCACCAATTTACTATCGTTGTTGTTGTTGATATTGTTATTCTGATTGGTGAACAATTGTTGGCCATATGATTTGGCTGGCTCAAAGCCGAACAGATCGTTGCTAATGTTCTTGCCGCCACCGCTGCTGCTGCTGCTCCCGCCGTCGACGCATTCGTCGGCGCGCGGATCGAAGTCACTGTCTGAGTCGGAGTTGAGCAGCAGCTCCTCCATTTTTTGGCTATTCGATTTGTGTATGATTTGGCTTGGTAGATTGTTGCGTGGCGGCACGATTGGCACAAAGGATGACGATGATCCCGACGATGACTTCATCGAATGCATTGAATTGGTGTCAATCAACAGTTTGTCTTCAAGCACTACAACAACACAACGAGAAAAAGTATTATATTTCTTAATTGGTATGAGCTAAGGTCTTTCGACTTACTGTTCGCTTTGGTGGCGTTGCCATTGGTTAGTGCGCCATTTTCAGCAGCCGGCAGATCCAGTATATCTTTGATGCCCATTTTGAAAAGCATCGAATCCAGTTCGGATTTTGGCAGCTTCAACGATAACTCGCGCAGTCGACTTTTGTAAATGGCGATCGCTTTTTCCAGCTCGGCATTCTGCTGCTGCGCCTTGCCCAGATCTGTCTTCTCAACGCTGTTGATGTATTTTCTACGAGAGTTGAATAAAAACATAGGTATTACAAATACTAAAGGGGCTGCGGCGGTGAACTAATGGACCTAGAATGGCGACAGGGCAGTATTTGAACTTAGCAAACAATGAAAGACGAAATTGAACGCGTAATTTAACATGGTTGGGAGTTGATAGTTTACGAAGGTATTTCACAGTGACCCAGACTGCGGCACCACGTCCAATTAATTCTTTCAACTTACTTGTAAGCCAAGTCGAACGCCTGTCCGATGGTCAGCGTAATGTCCGACGCCAATTTATTAGATATGAATACGAAGCACTCATGTGTCTCCTCAGTGTTACTGCCACCGGTGCTGTTACTGCCGTTGGAGCTACTCACGCCGTTGCTGCTACCCGTGGAGGTGCCATTGATACCCCCATCCAGTGGCTTTACTGTTTTGGCAATAAAACTAAAGAACTTCTTTACACCCTTCTCGTCGGCACAATACGAAATGTTGTGCAACGGGAATTGATGCAGAATCTTCTGTGTGCGCGGCTCTTGTACAGCGACACCATCCACGCTGATGGTGATTTCGACTTTTTTACACTTTTCCTGAGTACCCGTCTCGGCCTTCTTCATCTCCTGGGCGAACTGCAGCTTACGTATGGCATCTTTGACCACTTCAATGCCTTTGGCCTGCTCCACAGGTAAATTCCCAAAGAACTGAAAGTTTGTACAACATTAGACAAGCACACACACAAACATTCCTATGGTATACTCACCTTGACTAGATAGACGACGTGGCCATTGACGAGCGCATCGGGCGTATGCAACCAATTGCGCTTGTCCTTTTTCGCATCCTCCGTAGCACCGTTTTTATCGTTTTTATTGCTATCGTTTGATTGATTCTTTATGTTGTTGTTGTTGTTCTGTTTGTTCCAAAACATCAACTGCGACATGTTGCTGAGTGGCGCGCGACTATTGTTGCTGAGGAGTTGATGTGTCGGCTCTGCAACGGTTTTGCGCTTGAGTGGACTGAATTTCTGCGCCGTTTTGAATGGAGTTATATGACAAATGCACCAAGCGAAAAATCCAAAAAGTCAAATATCAACAGATTGCGGTTTACTGCTGTGAAACCTGTAAAATGCAAAGAGAAAGAATTAAAAAAATTAATGAATTTGATAATTAAAAATTGATTGCAAGTAAAAACATCAAGATTGCAATAAAAATGCATGCCAATTTGCATACAATGGCGACAAATTCCAATTTGTATGCGAAAAATTAAAAATGACGATCATCTGCAGCGCTCAGCTCCTCTAATTCAAGTCGTAGATATGCGCATGCGTGTGTGTCTATACACACCCATACATACATACATACTATACATATATATGTATATTATTTGTACATACTATTTGTTAACATTTATTCAGTGTCAACCGCTGCTGTGACTCTGTCAAGATCAGCGATCTGTGAGGTATTTAAAGCAAAAGTGTCGACGGCACAGTTAAGCCAGCTCCACCTGAATTGCCAATTATTTATTGCTAGATTGTAAGTAAATATTTGCTAGCCTTTGTTATGAGAAACGCTTCGAAGGAATTTTGTTTTCTTCATGCTTTTCAAATTGGAAAATCCACTTGCTTACAAAACAACAACATGCGCGCATGAAACTTAGATACATACATACGTGTATGTGTGTGCATATACTTACATGCATATGTATGCATGTCATGTTATTGCACAAAGTATATGTACAAGTTCCCATCCCCAAGTAGCAGTTGCTCACAATCAATACTCGCCATCGCACTAACCATCCACACGCGCATCAAAGTGATGGAGCGATCGTCGCAACACGGCACACTATTGCACTGCAAGCCAACTAATTAACGCCAACCAGACGAATTGCTGAATCGCTGAAATCCTAAGCTGCATAGCTTCAGCGCCGAAGCGCACTGCATCGTGATTCTAATGGCGGCAGCAATTCTCAATACTGAAAATTATTACCTAGGCATACATACATACATATATATAAGTATATATTTATATACATATGTATATGTATATATGTATGTATGTATGTAAGCGCATAACTATCAACACCTCCTTATACAAACATATATATGTATGTATATACATACTTATTAGCGATACATAGTCTAATAATCCCAGACAGCGCACGGCAGGTCCCCTTCAGCCAGCTTATGTATGACGTGCGATCAGTTGTCATGATCGGCGTCGACGCTTTTGCGCGTTTCGCGTTCCCATTAGCGTTTGAAACTTTTTGTTTACCCATTTTTCAATTAATTTCTAAACTCAAAACTCGTATGAATATTAAGTAGACACATACATATACTCGCTCATACACAATAGAAAATATTCATCAAAACAGAAATAAACGCACATTAAGAAGGCATTCACCATCGCACCGCCGTCAGTCGATTGACACCTAAATAACTTGATCTGTTTTTTAACTACGTCGCAGATTGGGGTTTTGAGTTGTTTAGAAAAACGAAATAAAAGTAATGGCGTATAAAACAAACCAGAAAATTTCGTACATACAAACGATCGCCAAAAACGAAATGACACAAATTTTAGTTGAAATAACAAGGGAATGAGCTGAACAGTTGTAACGTGATGTTACTGCAACTGATTGTTGCATCATGCGATTTTGATTATGTCATTATATTGACAATGTAATATAGTTGGACCAAAGGTAATTACTGAGAATATAAAAATCATTATTAATTGATCTCATATACTTATAATGGATATAGACAATTTTCATTTTTTTTTTTGACTACCGGTGCTGCTGTTCTCGGGGTTTGTAAACAATTAATAAATAATAAAATTCGACTATTAACGTCTTCTTCTTTCTTCAATAGCCTTTTTTGACAGATGACGGGTGAGTCGTGTCAAGCTGTCATGTTATTTTTGTTCGGTATTGTTCGACTTTTCGTCATCTAAAGATTTTCACCTGAACAACGTTTACAAATCATTCAAATTTATTACGAAAATTCACATTCTGTTGGGAAGGGTTTCGCGCACTTCGCTCAACTTTTGGTCAACATAATCGGCATACTATTCACAACACCAACTTGATTAAATTATTGGATAATATTCGACCGAATAGAGCACATCCCTCGAAGTGAAGAAAATATAGCAGCTGTAGCTGAGCGTGTACATGAAAATAGTAGAGAGTCGATTCGGCGTCGGTGTACAAAATTGTGCACGAACTAAAGTCGCTCGACCTTCCCAAGCGACATCTTTTCGCTCTGTGGGCTTGTGAAAAGTTCCAAGAAGATCCGACGTTTTCGAGGCAAATTTTGTTCAGTGATGAGGCCCATTTTTGGCTCAATGGCTATGTAAACAAGCAAATTGCCGCATATGGGACGAAGAGCAATTTTAAGATATTAAAGAGCTGCCATTTCATCCAGAAAAACCAACGGTTTAGTGCGGTTTGTGGGTCATCGGTCCATATTTCTTCAAAAAGAATGCCGATGAGAACGTAACCGTCAATGGCGACCGTTATCGCGCCATAATCGACTATTTGATGCCTGAAATGGAAGCTCGAAGAAAGTGATCTCGGTGACATTTGGTTTCAACAAGACGGCGCCGCTTCCCACACATCGCATCAATCAATGGATTTATTGAGAGAACACTTCGGTGAGCAGTGCAGCGGTGTGATATCACACCGTTAGACTTTTTCCTGTGTTACCATTCAAATGCTGGAACGAGTCATCGAAAATTGGACTCAACGGAAAAATAAAATTCTTGTATGTAACCATTTTTTATACCCTGAAAAGGGTATATTAAGTTTATCACGAAGTTTGTAACACCCGTAGGAGACCCCGTAAAGTATATATATAAATGATCAGTATGTTGAGCTGAGTCGATTTAGCCATGTCCGTCTGTCTGTCTGCCGGTCTGTCCGTCCGTCTGTCTGTATATATACGAACTAGTCCCTCAGTTTTTAAGATATCCTTTTGAAATTTTGCAAACGTCATTTTCTCTTCAAGAAGCTGCTCATTTGTCGGAACGACCACTATAACATATAGCTGTCATATAAACTGAACGATCGGAATCAAGTTCTTGTATGGAAAACTTTCACATTTGACAATGTATCTTCACCAAATGTTGGCCCAGGTTATTTTCTAACGTAATTATGTAATATACGGCATATAGCTGCCATACAAACTGAACGATCGGAATCAAGTTCTTGTATGGAAAACTTTCACATTTGACAACGTATCTTCACGAAATTCGGTATGAGTTATTGTTTGTAAAAATAATGTAATATCTGAAGAAATTGTTCAGATCGGCTTACTATAGCATATAGCTGCCAGACAAACTGAATGATCGGAATCATATCATTTGACAAGATATATTTACG
Source organism: Bactrocera neohumeralis (assembly GCF_024586455.1). Classification (NCBI taxonomy): domain Eukaryota; kingdom Metazoa; phylum Arthropoda; class Insecta; order Diptera; family Tephritidae; genus Bactrocera; species Bactrocera neohumeralis. The sequence goes on from NC_065921.1 coordinate 35,048,511, forward strand.
AAATTTGGTATAAATTATTTTCTAAGGCACCAATGTAATCTGTGAAGGGTATATTAGCTTCGGTGCAGCCGAAGTTAACGTTTTTTCTTGTTTACATCTACTTTTGTTACGAAAACATTTTTCCTTTATAACTGTATGAAAATAAAAATGTATTTTTTAGCCAATATCACAAATTCTAAGAAACAATTTTCCAACTGATTAACACGTTTTGCTTTAATATGTATGTATGTATATATATTTGCATTATTCTTGCTACTTTGAATCACGCTTCAGTAATTATCGCTAATAGCGGCTCATAAATAAATATTTTCAACTGATTTTCTTATCTAAAACAGCTGAGATATTTGTACACAATAAATTCATGCGCGGCATAGCCAAGCATGTGGGTATGTAAATGGATAGCTATTATGTACATAAGTATATGTGTACAAATGTTATTTATCAGCTAGAATATTTTTATTAGAATCCGGGCGAACACTCCCCCGCTCCAATAAAGCGATATGGTCCGTTCTGCGAGTACCACTTCCGGTGCAGTCATCAGATAGCTGGTGCTGGGGCCTTAGATAAATATATGGTCTATCTGTATAGTTAGCATACATGGATCTTTAAATGTTTGTTCAACTCTGCGGACTCAGTGCATATGAACTTAAATATTTTATCTGCTACTTGCGGCACTTACAAATTCTAAATTGGAGCTGCTTACTAAAAAGCACGTTATATTGTTCGTCTTGATTAGATTAAATTTCTGCCCGAGTACAAAGCTAAAGCACGGACTGCCTATTAAGAGAGCATGCTGCCAGCCAGCGCATTTCAAAGAAGAGGCAACAATCATTTTACATACATATGCACATGTGTACAAACATTCATAGCAGTGAAAGTGCAGAAGTAGATACATATCTACGTACATATGACCAATTATGGGAATCCAAAATCCATATTAGTAAACGCTTTTTTTGACACTTTGTGAATTCCTAGTTTCCCCTCGTTATAGGAGATAGGAATATTATACAACCTACCTAAAGACCATTTGAAATTCCTAAGCTTCAATGCCAATTTTGTGGTGTAAATATTTCAATTACTACAGCTGTTTTTGCAGCAAATAACTAATTAGCTCTATTCCGGGCAAGCCACCGGGAGCGAAAGAAGCAGGAAAACTCTGCACCCGAGAGCTAATATGTTCCATTTTTGAAACTTAAATATGTTTGCCTTGAAACCCATGACGGCTGGACTTTTCTCTAAGCAAAAATTGACCAAATGTCAAATTGCTTGATCAACGGTTTTTTTGTTTACAGCCAGAATAAGTTTACTGCAGTATTTATAAAACACAAAAGTCGGAAATATCTAAAAGTTTCAGAAGAATTAAGTATTTTATATATTTACCCCTGCAAAGTGGAAATAAAAGTAGAATTGTGGTTACTCTAACCTACTTATTAAATACTTTTGTACTACCCAAGGGTGCCCGCAGAGTGGACGCTTAAAGCTGAGCCGAACGCGATTTCCCATTAACGCAACGCGTGAACTTATGCTTGGCTCGGTTTGAACGCCCACTCTGCGGGCACCTTAAGGCGCAGCAAAATATTTAAAGAAAAATGCCTAAGTGGTAGTATAATACATAATTTAAGACAAAAAGGCAAGAACGGGACACATTAGCCTACTTACAAATATTTACTTTCGCGATTCCGACCTTGTATTCAGATTTGCTCACTGAGTAAACAAGGTGACTCAGGGTCAGGGACAAGTGCATTGTTTTCATATTTATATTCTTGCAACATGTTGCTACAGAGTATAATAGTTTTGTTCACCTAAAGGTTGTATGTATCATCTAAAATTAATCTATATATGGTTATATATATATACATATATAAAAGTTTAGGATGACGAGACGTGTTTAAGTCCGGGGGACTGTCTGTCTGTCCATCCGTCCGTACAAGCTGAAAATTGGGTAAAAATTAAGATATCTTGATGAAACTTGACGTACGTGTCCATTGGAATCGGACCACTGCCACGCCCACAAAACGCCATTAAGCGAAAACCTATAAAGTGCCACAACTAAGCTAAATTAAGATATACAATTGTAATTTGGCGCCAAGGATCGCGTGGCAAGCAGCACCCTAGGGCTAAAAGTTTTGAAAAAGTGGGATTGGCCGCGCCCCCTATTTGGTATAATGCACATATCTCCTAAGCCACTTAAGCTGCAAGAACCAAACTCGCTCACGACTAAATGTAGTCCGTGGTATTCTTACCATATTCCTATGGCGCAGTGCGAAAATGGACGAAATCGGTCAACAACCATATTTACTTCCAATACAGCATAATATTAACTTCCAAATAATATTTATACAAATCAAGAAGCAATTAATATACGGGATAAAACTTTGCACGAATAATGAAAAATGTAACAAAGAGTATGCCCCTATGACCAAGAATCCAACCAAAACTTTTCAGCCCCTAGGTACCGAAGCTGTGGACCCCAGTATCTATAGTTGACTTTTGACCGAAGATATCGGTGAATATGTGGGATATACAGTTGAAATTCAGAGATAATCGTTTTCTATAGTATCTCTGTTTACCAAAAATTGGGTTGAATCGGATCAATACTTCCCTGATCCCCCATATACCTAATATAAAGATTTTCGAACTTACGGGTGATTTTATACAGCGAATATGAAGGAGGAGCGTGTTTTGCTCATAACAGTGTATCTCTGTGCCTTTTAGTCTCCATAAAGCTAATATCGGGATTTTCGAACATATGATCGGCGATTGTATGTGAGGTACCTTAGTGAATGCCAGGGAACATTTTTTTAGTATGTGGCAAAATACAAGTTAATAGATAAAATTGAGTCGATACTGCCACAACTCCCATAAATGATTTTCGTTTTCCTAAAAACCCTAATGTCGAATAAGTCGGCCAGTGTAAGAGTTATATATAGTACTAGAGGACCCGCCCACGTTTTACTGTGGCTGATACATAGGTAGTACTACTAATACCATCTATATGATTTCTATTAGTTAGATTATAAGTATTAGTTAAGGAATAATCGCATTTTTGGTGAAGCAACAAAAATGAATCAAAAAGCATTTCGTGCTTTATAAAAGAATTGGTTTTCGGGGTAAAAATACTATTGAATTTGGGCTGTGCATCAGTGAAATCAATCGAGTCCAATCGATTGTCAGCCTGGTGGACTGCATATTAAGAAACGGTGGAAAGACAAAAAAAAAATCGACTGGGAAAGGTTATGGCATCAGTCTTGCAATGCTTCGAAAAGATTTCTGTATATCTCAAATTTTAATAGACCTTATTATCAACACTTCAGTTATGCCGCTATTTTTTATGCCACATCTTTTGCAATTTCAAATCGCCTGTCAAGATACCCCCTCCAATAGTTAGCAGGTATGAAAAAAATGTTATAGCTACCCATAGATGTATTGAATCACCCAATTTATTACTTAAGAACGAACAACTCTGTCCACGTTATGAAAACTTGTCTACAGATGTCGCCTTTTACTTTGGCATCGTTTTGTTTATTGCACGTTTACGCCAATTTAAGGTTTGAATATTGGATACTGCGATGGTAGCGCAATCTATCGGTCAAACATTCCAAAATTAGCAATTAATTACAAATGAAAAATTAATTTAAAAAAACATTTTCCAGTGGACCAAATTGTGAATCTAAACCATTCTCGAATCTCCTTGAACACACACAAAAAATTTCATCGAAATCGGTCCAGCCGTTTAGGAGCAGTTCAATTACAAACACACGGTCAGAAGATTTTATATATGTATAAACATATGCATAAATAAAATTGCTTGGATTTCGATTCTCTGGTTGACATTTTACACCTTAAGGTATTTCCCTGGATTTGATTCTTGCTAATTTCAAGAGTATAAAATGTTCGGTTGCACTCGAACTTAGCCTTTCGTTACTTGTTTAGAGTTAAGTTTATTTTTCATAATAAATCTTATTACGTTTTGCGACGTTTTTAGCAGCAGACAGAGAGCAGCTGTTTTGTCGCCGAAGGCCTTTGTCTTTAAATAACCATATAGTATTATAATAAATAAAAATTAAACAACAAACATTTTGTTTATATCATATTCACATACAACAATACAATTATACATAAATCTAATTAAGGACTCGAAATAATTTAAATATTTGTCGTTTGTTCTTATCATTTGTTTGAAAAACAAATCTCATTATCAAATTTCATATAAACTTTATAAACAACATTACTTACTTACAAAATTCAAAGGAAAAAGTACTTTCTTATCATTGGAACAACGAAAGCTAACGATAAGGATTCTGCGATGCGGAATATAAACATTCATATACATATGTATGTATATATGTATGCAGGTATGAGCGTACATTTATTTGACTTTAGTCATCGGCGTAGCTCCATCAAAACATGTTATTAACAAAACCAAAAACGAGCTCTTTGCATTTAAAAATGGATGCTAGTGGAACCTTTACTTTTATTTGCGTGTCTGAAATTGGAAATCTACTTGTATGGTCCAAATTATTTTAGTGACGTTCCCAAACTTCTCTCTCGGCAACAATTGCATCGCGGAAAAGAACTTTTTAGAATTTCTAGTAAAATAATTAACGTTTTAGAATACGAGTATAACTCAGTTGTATTACTCTGAAGACTTTTCTAAACACTGCGCGACAAATTAACGTTTTTTTTTATCAAAGATATTTCAACAATTCTATAAGATTACAATACCGTGAGTAATGTTGTGCAATTTCGAATTGTTTTGGTTTCGTTTATTAAGCATAATAAGGCATATACATATGTACAAGGTATGTACGTTCCAAAGTAAACAGGACTTTAAAAAAACAGAACAAATGGTTTTGTTGGCCGGTATGGCCGCCAGTATGTCGGTGCAAGCCTTTTGAATGGCCTCTACGTCTGCATAACGCTTTCCTTTCATTGGCAAATGCATTTTTCCGAAAAGGAAGAAGTCACACGGTGCCATATCAGGTGAATACGGGGAGTGGTTAATGGTTAAAATGTGATTTTTGGTCAAATAATCGATGAGACCGATTCTGAGCAATTTTTGGTCGTCAGTCAATTTGTGCGGAACAAACCGTGCACACACCTTTCGTAAGCCCAAATGTTCGGTCAAAATGCGATAAATCGATGTTTTGGAGATGTTCAATTCCATTTCCATGAATTTCAATGTTGATTTCGGCTGATTTTTGATGAATTCACGCACATTTTGATTGGCCCACATGTTGATCGTCATTTATGTCCTCACGACAACTTTGAAAACGTTGAAACCACTCGTGCACTCTGCTACGGGATAGGCAATCATCGACATAAACTTCGGTAAAAGTTTTACCAATTTTAAAACAAAATTTAATGTTGGCTCTTTGTTCGAAGCTCATTTTCGCACCAATAACACAAACATACTGACACTTAAAACGCAATAACTTCACTTCCAATCAATGAAATGTCATGAAATTCTCACTGGACAATCGATAAAGATAGCAGATTCTAACGCACTAGTCGACAAATAGATGGCGCCACCAGGGGGCGCTAAATTCAAAAAGTCCTGTTTACTTTGGAACGCACCTTGTATACATATGAAATCTTCAATGAATTATTCTGAACAACTTTGCCGAGGAAACGATGGGTCTAAAATCAGTTCTGAGCCAGCGATTTTTTAAGCCAAATTTTGTTCAACAATGAGGCTCATTTCAGGCTCAATGGGTATGTAAAGAAGGAAAATTTCCGCATTTGGGACGAGAAGCAACATAAAGAGATTCATATTTCGTATTCGGAACATATTTTTTCAAAATGGTTAAGATGAGAACGTAACCGTCAACGCCGACTATGATAACCGACTATTTGATACCTGAAATTAAAGCTCGTGATCTGGGCGACATTTGGTTTCAACAAGACGGCGCGATTTCCCACAAATCGCATCAATCAATGGATTTATTGAGAGTACACTTCGGTGATCAGTTAATTTCACGTGTTGGCCCGATCGATTGGCCACCAAGATCGTATGATATCACACCGTTAGACTTTTTCTAGTTGAGATATATAAAGTCTAAAGTCTAAGCGGACAAGCCGGATTTGATTCAGGTCTTGGAGCAAAACATAACGCCTGTCATTCGCCAGTTACCAGTTGATATGCTCTCAACGAATGGATCCTCTGAGACATAGCCGCGGCCAACATTTGAAAGAGATAATTCTTAAAATAAATGCCAAAGAATGTTCTTTCGATTCATAACAAACATTCCCCATTAGATTTGAAGTTTCCGTGTTTTTCTTTTAAAGAATAGGGAACCTCGAAATGGATTACCCTTTATAAATAGTATTGTTACATATGTGTATATTTGGTGAATCTCTTATGTTTTTCGTATAGTTGTTATTATATAATAAAATATAGACTCATAACTTAAGTAGGAGTTTACTATATTTATTTAATACGTAAGTTATATATGGGTTCGTGAGTTACACTCCCATCTAAGCAAATACCAGAAGTTTTGTACCAGATTTGATATGGGTTATCTAGACAATATGATGTCAAAAATGAAGAGAAAAAGCTATTATTAAACCATAAAGATACATGTGATAAGTGTGAGCGGCAAAACTGGTTAAAATTATATTATATTAAATTATCTTGCGAGACACTCTTTAGAGGCTCGATATAAAATATTTCTAATTTAGAGTAAATAAGTGGGTAAATAACAGCATCCCCTCTACATGCTGTATGTACTATCAATATACAAGTATTTAACTGCACAAAGCTTAAAATAGTGGCGTCGGTCCAAAAGCCTCAGTGCAAGTTTAAAATACAATAAAAGAACTGTAGAAACCATAAATTAAATTAAACGAAGATATGAACATTTTCATGCAAATATATAAGTTTCCGCGATTTATTGAACTTTGCTGGCATACAAAAGTGTCATTGGCCGTTAATCAAATGCGAGGGGTTCCATTTCCATTTCCATTGGTCATTAACACTCAAAATTTATTGAAGCGTCTCTTATCAGCACTGACAGAATTGGCGGAGCGTGAGTCACTAATACTTTCGTATATATGGCACTGATGTACATATGTATGTATATTGCCGTTAGCATGGACAATTAATAGTTATTAACAGGCAAACATTTATAATGATGGATGACCATTCGGTCAGTGATGAGGCTATGAATTGATAGAATCAAAATTTGAGAAAAACTAAAACAAACGTCAATGCCATAAGGTCAGAGCACCTGTGTTGTCTTTTTATTGGCGTCCTTCGATTTTCAAGTAGCCTCCTTTGCGAGAAAGAGGTCAACAAGACCACTAAAAATTTGTGGCGATCGGTCAAACAGCTGTCAAATTAGCGGTGCGCTGAACCGCGAAACTCAAGTGCCATAGAGTCACAGTTATTTGAGTGCATTAAATCACACCCATACATACACACACATACATATGCATGCATATTTGAACGCTGTCACATTAATTAGTTTCACTTTCAACCGATCGAAGTGTAGACAAAACGTAATAAACATTAAAAACAAAGCCAACAATTATCATTGACCACCGAACACAATGCAAATGCGCAATAAAAGGCAATCTGAAAGTGTAAGAAATCGAAAGCACAGTTCAGCCAAAAGCCGCGTGAACGCTTTGACGGAAAAGAATAGTTGCGAAACACATACATACATACATATGTACTCGTACATGTTTGTATGGATGTGTAGCAACAGCGAGCCAACAATAAATACTGAACCAGTGGTGAATTGAGGAAAAGAAATGAAAATATTGAGTCATAGCGCGAATTATTTCGGATATGTTATCGAAACAAATATAACAACAACTAAAAGTGGTATTAGTTATGTATGTTAGTATTACCCACTTGTCCGCTTTTGGACATTGGAAAGAAATCAAAAGTGGGCACCCGCTATGGACATGTGCTTAAATGTATGAGCGCTACACTTTCGAACGTGAACGCATGCGCAAACGCAAAATACTAAAGTGACATATTCAAATCTTCATACATAAGCAACACATATGTATGTACATACATATACATACATATGTACATATATATATATACATATGCATGTATATGAACGTACGTAAGATAATCAAATATTTCAGCGTAAAAACGAACACATCAATCTCGCTCATTGGCAGTTTCCAATTATGAATTTAGTAATTCCATAAGTCAATGCGCTTATCTACTCAGTAATACTTATAGTCACATCGTCCCAAAGCGATTCTAATACACATACATACATACATATGTACATATGCATATACATACATCTCTGCAGAGAAGCTTGCAGGGGCAGACGGCTGGCGAGCGATAATGATGTGCAATTGCGTATCGCTTGCGGAAGTCATTGTTCGTTACTGCCTCTAGATAGCTGCTGGTTGCTTTGGCTTTGATTGTTGCTGTCAATTGTTGTTGCCGTAAGCGTTTTGGCTCTTGCCCGAGTTGGCTATAAGTGCTGCTTCGATAGCTTCTTTATTATTCAAAGAGTGTGTACATACATATGTATATTAGCTTGATGTAGAAAAATATGTTCGACAGCGCAACCGCCGGCGGCTCCAATAATAAACAAGGGAAAGCTAAGCTATTGCCCAAAATTGTCTGTTTGGTTTGACTTCCTACTAATTCTTACACGAAATTTACATAATATATGTATGTATGTATGTATAAGTAGAGCCAATATTAGCACACTGTTTATAGAGAAGGCATACTTTGACGTAGCGAGCTGTTATGAAAGAAATCTTTGAATGAACTATGTGGTAAGGGCGGATCATAGAAGTTCTACGTGGACATACATACATACATATGTATGTTCGATTCATAAATTCAACATCAACTTGCTTGCTTTATAAGGAAAAATTCGATTATTTTTTTCTAGTTTCAGGAAGTTTATTTTTTGTCGAACTTATATACACAAGAAAAAATGTCAACTTCGGTTGTACCGCAGCTATTATACTACATATACTCATCACAAACACAAAAGATGCCATCCAAGAACTTGTTTTTGATCGGCCAGTTTCTTTTAGTGGCTATATGCTATAGTTTTCCGAGAGAAAATGATGTTTTCAAAATTTCAGGCCGATATATCAAAAACTGAGGGACTAGTTCGCGTTTATACAGACATACGGATGGCCGACGAATAGACAGACGGATATGGCTAAATCGACTCAACTCGTCATGCTGATAATATATGTATATGTATGTATATGTTTTATAGAATGTCCGACAATTCTTTCCGAGGTACATTTCGGGGCAAATTGAATATACCCTGTCATATATTTAGATAGATAAAATTTTACTACATTCGGAGACATTTGTGACCCAAAAGTATACTTTTCACACCCGCTAATAAAAAACGAATGATTTCTAAAAACTATTGGGTTATATTTAAGTCATAAAAACGTTTTTCGTAAAATACCACATGAGTCCTGATGACACATACAATTTACAACGGGGGTTTCCAATAACCGACTGAATAGGACAAACATTTTTAATTAGTTTAAAAAAAATCAACGCCTATAACATTATTTATTACCACAGGACCGAATGTGATGATTTCCGATTTCTCGATTTCATCTCCGCACCGAATATCAATGTAACTGTTCAAGTATCGCAAAGACTAAAAAAAAACTATATGTGAATTGCCAAAAACGAGATTTATACAGGTTATCGCCCAGCAGATCTAAATATTCCATACCATAAGGATTATTCAAATACGCCTTATAAAATGGCTAATCCATCTATTGCAAAATATGACAAGTCAAATTTGAAACGACCATCCTTCCAATAATTCCCTGTTTAAACGAATTGAATTTTATATTCGTCTTGCATTCACCTTGCCGATTAATTACTCACTATGTCAATGCTTAGGATTTGAGGTATGATTTAAAAAATTCATTTTTCCTTATGGGTTGTGTTTGTTTTTCATGCACCAAACCAAGTGGTTTATTTCTTCTTCTGCAAGTTGTCGTATACAAGTACAGTAGAGGCCCGCTAATCCGGATCAATTAAAACCGGCCCCTATCCGGAATATAAGGAAATCCGGATTACCAAAGACATATCAGAACGATGTATTATGAAAAAATATTTATGAATTTCTGTTTGTTTATTGTAACAAATAATACACATGTTCCAAAAAAAACAAAAAAAAACTTAAACCAATAAAGCATAAAAGCGAATGTAGTGAATAATAAACATGTGATCCGGATTAGAGAATACGGATAGAGAATGTCGGTCCGGATTACAAGGGACATAATAGAAATTTTCAGTTTTTTAACCCTGTCCGGATTACAGTGGAATCCGGATTAGGCCATGTCCGGATTAGCCGGCCTCTACTGTATTACAAAAAAGAAGCTTCATCATCCAAATTAGTAGCGGTACGCCATTGATATTTTTGATTTTTCTGTTTTATTGCGTTTTGCTTTTCACTTTATCCCAATGGACTATCGAGCGTAACACATTTTTGATATGCTGAACTCCTAAAAGAAACTTCGGAAACCCTATAAAATATATGTATATCTAAATAATTAGCATGATAAGCTGACACAATTTAGCCATGTCCTTCTGCCTGTCTGTATATACGTGAACGAGAACTAGTAGCACAGTTTTTGAGGTATTGCTCTGAAATGTTGGACACCCCCTTTCCTCCACATAACAATTTCCTCATTTGTCGGAATCGCTGATATCGAACCACCAAGAAAATGTTGCTGCCATACAAACTGAACGATTGGAATCAAGTCCTTGAACAGAAATCTTTCATATTTGACTAAAAATCTTTACGAAATTTGGTACAGATTATTTTTAAGACACCGCTACTGTAACTGAAGAAATTTTTCAGGACGAATATCCAAATTTAGCGTTTTTTCTTCTTTATTTGACCAGATATCTTCACGATCTTCTTGAGATCGGATCACTATAGCTTATAGCTTCCATACAAACTGAACGATCAAAATCAAGTTCGTGTGCCTTTCTATTGGTGAAGGGTTTTATAGTTTCGGTGCAACCGAAGTTGACGTTTTTTCTTGTTTTTGTATTGACTCTCATAAATTTAAACAAGACTAGTGCAATAACGGCTCCTACTGCTACAAGAACTTAAAAAAATTTTAAAAGACCTGCCAAGCATTGGGCACAATATAAATTTTCACGGAAAACCTAAAACAGGGTACGATTGAAACAATCTTGACTCTATTGTTCTCATAACATTAATGTTTAAGAGAACTGAACAAAGAAGCTTACTGGAAACAAAATATTAACAACAATGTCTTCACTATTATGTGGGCGGGAAACTTGGATTTTTATAGCTTAACACAACGGCAATATTAAAGCATGGCTCCAGCTGAAGTCAATCCCCCATTGGAAAGCCAAATTACTATTCTAACAGTAACTGAATTCCGTTCGCAGTATGCGTGCATATAAATTGAAGAAATTCGAATATGAGATGAGGTAGTAAATGAAATGACCGACTCGAAGTGACCACTAATGAATGTGAAGAGGCTATAAAACCACCAAACTCGTTCTAGAAAAATACATTGCATACATTTCTATATATTTGTCTATGCATGCCTATGAATGTACTTGCATATAAGTATACTACATACTTAATACATACATACATATGTACGTATATAGATTTTTTTTGTATGAACAAGCAAGTAGGCATTTCCAATATTTTTAATGAATCGTCGCTTAGACCTGTCCACCAGCGATGGCAAGTCACAGCGGAAGCTGGGCCACTCAATTAGCGGTAACAGGATTTTCAGGTTAAAATTCACCACGCTCGCTGCCTTCCAACTTCCCCAACCTTCCAGCAGCAAAGCCGTTACGACAACGACAAAATGTGTTTGCTGCTGTAATAATAGAGGAGTGAGCGAGCAGCTGTTTTTATTTTCCATACTTTTATTTCAACTTTTTTAAATGCTTCGTCTTTTTCTTCGCTGATTAGTAATTTTTTATTTCTCTATGGGTCGGTCGGTCGGTCTGCAGTTGTTATAGATTTGTTTTTGTGACTTTCTTCGTGTATTTTCAAGCCATACATACTTTCCAATGGTTGCTTGTTTATAGTTTTTGTAGTTGTAGTTGCCGTGCATGCACATATACATACATATGTACATAGTACGTATACACATCGATGAAGAGTTTAGGAAAAAGAATGTCTGGCATTTGCTCGTCGATCGGCTGACAGCAGGTAGCCATTTCCTTCGTCAGTTAGGCAGCCAATTTTATGTGGAAGCCTGAGACGTTCGTGAAACACGCCTATATGTTGTACGTGTGTAGTGCAAGCATAGTTTTGTATGTATGTATGTAGAGGTATGTACGTGTCGCAGTCGTAGATTTAGCAACAGGTGGTCATTTGCAAAAACAAAAACAGCAACAGATGGAATTTGGCTTTTATGGCAGTTGCGATGAACGAAGCTGAGTTTCACGGTCTTGTTGAGCACACATAATAGCAACAAATGAACGTATGTATGCATGTATGTATGTGCACAGTAATGGACACACACGCACTCACCACACTGCAAATATCAATCTGTTCTGATGTTTTAAGCAAAAAAATGTTCATTTGGCTCCACATAAAACATACATACATACATATGTATGTATTTGTATGTACGCAGGCAGCTTTTCTATTGTTACACAATTTTTTCACAGCCATTTACGACAAGTTGGCTTTTCCTTTTTCACAATGTGGTTGGTTACATACATACATATTTTCCACAGAGTAGACACTAGTAAAATGAATATTGGCTCTAAAAACTAAACTAAAAAGTCAGTTTTTGGTTAAAAGATGAGTTTGAAATCACCTTCTCTGTGCACTTGAGGCAGACACCACCCTCGTCGCAGCAAAAATAATTCTCACCGTAGTTAGCTTGCAGACATTTGATTCACGCAACAACAATAACAGCAAACTACACAATATAAAAACAGTAAAACACAATGCTCAATGCATTAAGCGTAGCGCGAATTACAGGTTCAAGCCGACGATGGAGTGCACGAACACGTCTTACTCACCACACGTATGGTCGCGAACTGAAACTCAACTAAACCTACAAATAATAAACGACAAAAGCGAACGACCGACGACATACGACAGTGACTGTATTCAAAGCTGAGCTCCAACTGATGACTGGCATCCAGCGCTGGTCATATAATCCACCATCGACGGCGGAGAGATCTCTTTTCCACATGCTGTCATAAACATACATATACAAAAGCCACCATGAATGCATAGCCCGAAAGCAAAGTCGACAAAAAGTAATAAATGAAAATAAGTAACAAAAGATAAAGAAAATTAACTACTCTCAGCCGATTGAACAGACGCAGTTCAGCAGCTCACCAACGAGCCAGCAAACCAACCAACCGACCGATCGACTCATCTAACTAGTACTTGTACGTACAAAAACAACAATAATGCTAGCAATGCAGTAACAACAAAAAACTGGATAGCAATAGCGGCGGACCATGAGCAGAGGTATACAACTAGCATCGGCAGCTATAACTATTGTAGTAATCATTCGGTTTGCTCACTTGTTAAATTACAGCGTTACCGGACTTAATTGCCATACACATTTTCCCAAATCATAAAACCGAACTGCCGTTCCACTAAAAATAACCAAAATGGAGGAATAAGTTTTTATGCATACGACCAACACAGAGCCCATATCGATAGACAGTGGAAACTCATGAAAGTATTTCCGAGTATACAACTATAACGATCTCAGAAAAATTATAAAATTTAAGGATTTAAGAGACTGTTTGTGGAAGACGAATGCGAAAAAAAAAATTTTTTTATCGACTCCGTCCATGAACCACGAAATAAAAAGAACGGAGTCAAGGCACGGGATGTTTTAAAATCTGTAAGTGATCTATCAAGAAAATCTGCACTGCTGAAATAAAGCTCACTGCTTCTATAATGGTTATAGGTTGGTTATTTAGTGAATAGTTACAAATCAAATACCGAACACAGTTGAAATTATAGAATGAAACTAAAGTCAGCTTCTATCTGAAGACGATCATACAGTTTTTCTGTATATACATACATATTTAGTCAAAGGGCGTTCGTATGAATTTTTGTTGATGGGCATTTATAGGCAAGAAAGCTGATATGTACCTGTTACTATGATAACTTCTAAGGGTCCACTTTTTTTCAAAAAATTCGCGTTTTCAAGGAATTTGTGCAGCAAGGAGGCTTCGAGGATCCGTCGACAGAAAATTGGTCAGCAACCATCATTTAATGGCCTTTCATTGGACTTGAAAGCCAATTAAACTATATTTTAATTTCTTTTACATAAACAAAATAGCCTCGAATACGATCGGCTCATGACTTGTTAGCAGCTTTATTGATTGCTACAGATAAATGATTCGGAGCTTCTTAATACCGCTCTAAATAAAAATTTCGTTAAACAACATCACTTTATCGGGACGACTAAAGCGTCCTTTTTGTCGGTATACCAACAAATGTGCAATCTCTTCTAATAAACTATGCAAAATTTAAAGACAGCATGAAGAAAAACTAAGCAGAAAAAAACGAAACTAAAATACGAACGAAAATAAAATAAATAACTTTCCATACAAAAACTTGTTGTTGATAGTTCAGTTTGTATGGCAGCTATATGCTATAGTGGTCCGATGAGCACCTTCTTGGGAAGAAAAAGACATGTGCAAAATTTCCAAACTAGATCTCAAAAACTAGTTCGCATATATACAGACAGACGGCCGTGACTAAATCAATTCAATACATCGTGCTGATCATTTATATATATATATTCGTTATAATATAGCGTCTTCGACGGTTCCATCTGTTGACGGAACGGTTCTTATTTGAAATTATGAATGTGAACCGCTGAAATGTAGTTGCTATAGCAAAACACTCACACAAATCTCTTGCTTTAGGCATTTCAAAAACTAATAGTAATGCTGGAATATTTTTTACTGCTCACATCTGGCAACTTCGGACTTATTTTTGCAATCGCTGTGATTTTCTCTTCACTTAAATCACTTAAATCGCAAATTAAAATTATTTTTTAGAAAAAACAATTATTTCAGCCACAAAACGTACAGAAAATGGAAGTCTTTCACAAAGCGTTGCCTAATGAAAGCCTTTCTTTCAGCGTACAGGTGAGCACAGACATAAGTACATACATACATATATATGTATATACTATAGACTATAAATGGATATGTAAATATGTGTATACAAGTACTAATCGCGCTTTTATAAATGAGATTTTCGTGCAGCACAGGCTTGTAATCGCAAATTAAATATCAAATATCCAGTACTGTTAGACCTGCTGTTACTGTTCAATTCGTAACCTTTTAAGTGGTATTTGTGTTGTTGTTGGTTTTACTTGCAATAACACAAATATGCCCTGTTTTATTAGGTGTTCCACCGCAAATATAGCACGTAAACACACGCACATACATACAAACAATACAAACATACACGAGCGCTGTGAAAATATGTATGTGTTACGTACGAGCCCAAAATGTTTCTTCGGATGCTTTGGCAGCGCTTTATTGCTCTTGCTGGGAGCGGAGCGAAGTGGGTGAGCGCTGCGCTGACGGTTTTTTGCAATGTTTCAACAAGATCTTACAGACCTTGTTGCTTTTGCTATTGTTGTTATATTTATGGGGTTTTTCAAAAACTTCCAGCGAATTTTACTTTTTTTCGCCCATGTTTTCGTGTGTGTGTGTGTCTTGTATTTTGTTTATTAAACTCGGCAGTACGAGCTGTTTTTAGCCATGGCTGACGCAGTTTTATTGCAAATTGGCTCAAAACCTGTTTTTGGAATCGAAAACGCAAATTTCGTTCTAAATTTTCACTTTGCAATTTTTTGCTCCGCATTTCGCAGCTTAGAGGAAAACTGTTGTGAATTGAAACGAATCGAATCGCTTTTTAATTTCGCCAATTAAATGGCGTAGCATACACACCTTTTCGCTGGCCACAATTATGCCCGTATGAATTTTCCAAAGCTTTGCACGAAGCTACAGGCTTTTCACTATCAATTAACTTTCCCAGTAACCGATTTTGTGCGACACGATAGTCGGTTTTTTATAACGAATTTCTGCGTCGCGTTTTTTGTATTAAGTAATTACGCTTTTTTTATTTCAGAAGCGCTACGAAAACCAACTAGCCTACAACCGAGTTTTCGAGTTTTCAATAGCCGATAGACGACTCTGTACAGAGCAAACGGAGGTCAGCACAGATAACGATGGCGTCGCCGAGTGACGTTGAACGCGCACGAAGGATGCCACAGCCCTGTAACAGTAAATAGCGACCGCAATGACAACGTGTGAGCAAAAGCGCAACCAGACTCGGAGCACTTTGATCAAATACTAAATTGCGGACTGAGTGTTGGGCCGGCAGATGGGATCGTTTGGAATGGCTTTATGAAAATAAGCGAAGCAGCAGCAGGCGAAAAAGAGCGAAGGTGACGAACGCACGAACCGACGGCCAGACAAGACGTTCACCGATTGAGCTTCAATGCGGGCGAGCAGCACCAGGTTGAGCCAGCGCGTTATATGCCGTACTCACCACAGCTTGTGCTTGATAGAGCGTTTTACTTAGCTAAATTAGCAGTAACAAACGCACCGCTTAACTTACCACAAACGTCGGCGCTGGGGAGCAGCTTGGCTATTTGTAGATAATTTAGAGATGATGTTGTTTTTCCGCAGTGTTTTTCGTCGTCTTATTTGGTTTCGACGATAAGAGAACTCTGTTAACGCGAGTGTTCATGAGGTTTGAGACATGCCTTAGGCACTTGATATGAATGCAAGGCTGCCATAACAACTGAGCAGGCGTTTGTTGGGCAGTCAGCGATCCGCTCAGATCCCCAGCTCAGCTGATCTCACTTCGCTTGCATTAAGCGCCGCATTTATACAAAGGTATGTGTGTACGTGTGTACGTCTTCGAGGTGTATACCATAGTTCGCCTGGATGAGCATTAGACGCATAGCGCTGTAGTCACTTGGATCTTGTTATTTGTAAAATACACACATTAGAGCGGTTGTGAGAAAAGAGAAAGGGGCGGCCAACAACAAAGCTCAGCGGCGGAGCGAAGGTGTAAGCTGGGGAGAAAGAAAAAATAATAAAAATATAGAAACAATTTGCTAACTACGTAAATGCAGAGCTACAAGCAAACAAACACACATTTTTGCTTACATACACACACACACACACACACACACATACGTTAGTGGATGTGGGAGCGTGTGCTTTATGGATGGAAATAATATATCAAAGGCACATATGCTCATATTTTGTCAAGCATCGTCAACAACAAACAAGCCACACTTACATACATATGTATGTACATATACATAGGTATGTAGCTGTACATGAAACGCTTGAACGCCGTCATGACGCCCCCAAAAAAGTGCTCACCGACATTCGTGCAAGGCACAACGCTGATAAGCGGCTCCAATTATTGGCAACCAGCAACAACCAAAACAATTACAGTTATGTCGCTCCAGCTGATTGGAGAGCTGATGTTTCGAAACTGTACACCCTCAAGAAATTACGCAGTTCTCAGCTAACAAATGGACTTAATGGTGGCAAGGCGGAAAATATTTTGTTCTCCTCTGTAATTCGCCACCCATTTTGCTTAAGTTTTCATTCGATATTTCTGTAAAATGCTCCGGGTTTTATTAAAATCTATTTAAAAACAGAATGAATTTACTACCAAGAAGTAATCTTGCGCAGTGGAAAGACACACTATTACAGTGGCGGACAAAAGCCTGCATATGAGTACACCCCTGTTTTCTTAGTTCATAAAGTACATAACCTTAAAAAAGAGTTTTGATACAGTTTTATTTTTATCTTCTTTCTAATCACAACAAACTAAAACAAAATAATTTTTTAACATAAAACAACAAATTTATGGAAGAGAAACTGAACAATTGCTTCAACAGAAGTCCACATACAGTGTAAAAATAATATATATAATAATGTATTTAGAGCGAAAACTTAACTTAATTCTAGTTATTATTGCATTTTAGTATTTAATTTGGCCACCGTTGGTATCTACAACCTCTTGAAGGCGTCTTAGCATTGATTCTACTAAATTTGCCAACTATGCAAACGTATTGGCGTTCCAAGCTTGTATTGACACATGCACTTTTGGAGTATGATTTTTCTAATGCTTGGCTCCAAAATTGTCTAGACATGTTCAAATACTTATATTCCAAACAGGGCTTTGAGGTGGTATGTTTCACTAATATAATATTATTAAAAACTAATAAAATTATTAAGTATTGGCAATACTTAATAATTTGAACACTATTTTAGGGATCGTTATCTGGTTTAAATATTAGACTTACAATTTTTGTTCCAAGAGGGAATTCTGCTTGTAACGATCCAAATTACTCTCAATAAAGGCTAACATTCCAACACCAGTGGCCGCCGCAACAGCTCTTCAAATCATTACGCTGCTGCCATCATGATTTACAGTTAGTACTAAGTTCTTCGGATCACCCTCAGTCTTTGTTTTGCACCAAACTTTGTATCTTCCACCACCATCAACAATCAGAGAGAGCACTTTACTTTTCTGTTGTCAAGAGTGATTCTACGTCGAAGCTGATATTGTTGTTGGTTCCAAAATAGACGAAATTATCCACGACTTCAAAGTTATGACTGCCAACAGTGACGTGCCAGCCAAGTCGCGTATGCGACGACTGTTTGTTTGATGACAGGAGATATTTCGTCTTGTCCCTTCGGAGCGTACGTAAGAACCCTGGATTCATGTCATTCATCCATCATATCATAATCGATCTGGTTCCGAACTTTTCGATCCAGAGACAGCCAAGTAGTTCGATGAATTTTTTTGTGCTGGAATCTAGGATTACAGATAACCAGGTGCACTCTAAGCGCTCATATAAGACATCTTTGGTAATATCATCCTTCTCTGCCATCGGGGAGTGAGCGCAAAGCAGCGGAATGTTGAAGAACTTCGCTTTGATGAGGATTGTGGCTAGATTGGGGCCACCACATGGTCGTCATCAAAAGGGAGGTTTCTCTTCTGAGGCTGTTGTTTCGTTTTTATTGGGGGCTTTTTTTACGTGCCGGGTCCCAAACTCAGCGCATGGCTAAGGATAATAAACACCACCAATCCCGCTAACTAGTGAAATTACTATAAATTACTAAGAAATAACGCAGAATAACTCTTGCCGACAGGTGTTACTTCGGACTGAGTAGGCAATTGAGAAGCGAAGTGCTCTCTCGACGAACAAAAACCAAACTCTATAAGTCACTCATAATTCCCGTCCTGCTATATGGTGCAGAGTCTTGGACGATGTCAACAACGAATGAGTCGACGTTGCGAGTTTTCGAGAGAAAAGTTCTGCGAAAGATTTATGGTCCTTTGCGCGTTAGCCACGGCGAATACCGCATTCGATGGAACGATGAGCTGTACGAGATATACGACGACATCGACATAGTTCAGCGAATTAAAAGACAGCGGCTACGATGGCTAGTTCATGTTGTCCGTATGGACGAAAACACTCCAGCTCTGAAAGTATTCGACGCAGTACCCGCCGGGGGAAGCAGAGGAAGAGGAAGACCTCTACTCCGTTGGAAGGACCAAGTGAAGAAGGACCTGGCTTCGCTTGGAATATCCAATTGGCGCCACGTAGCGAAAAGAAGAAACGACTGGCGCGCTGTTGTTAACTCGGCTATAATCGCGTAAGCGGTGTCTACGCCAATTAAGAAGAAGAAGAAGAAGACTAAGAAATAACGCTAGAAGAGATATAAAAATATACCTATAAAGAATGGATCGGTTGATGAATTATACGATGTGGGCGGGAATTGTCGAACTTCCAAGATTTCGTACCTCACAAACAACTTTAACGAATTGAATCATCACTTTTCTATTATGTCCTTTTTAGATAGTTAGAAAATATTGAAGTCTAAAACCCCGCTCATTTTGCATAGATCGTCAACGAACCGCAGCTTCTAAGAAACTTGCTCAAATAACTGGTGCAACTGTTATTTATTTGATTTTCAATTATATCAAAAATGTTTAACGTTATTGTAGATCTCGACAAGTTGAGTGATGGCTCGATCGGCCACTTGACTGGTTTGTAAATGCTCAGCTGAGTGATTTGCCAAGGAACCCGCCAGCAGACTGCGATTACTCACATTGCCGCATTGTGTTTCTCTGCAGTTATGTACCTGTCGTCTGGTGGCTAGCTAGCCGTTCTGTGACTTAGCATAGCTTGTGAACAAACCATCACATCTGTGCGAATTTCCAACAGTCACAAGTAGCCAAGTTGAAAATATAACAATTTCTGTTAATACGTCAGCAATGGCAACAAATTGTCCACATTTCACCACAACAGACCCAGTTTCGTTGCGCACGAACAAGCTTGGCAAACCATAAAAGCCAAAAAACGCCGAGCAGTTTCCAGTCGTGCGATAACAAATAACAGACAGCTGCATATGGCCGATGACAGTACCGACAACAACAAACAACGAACCGTTGTCTGTACGCCTGTCTTCTAATAACATCAAAATGGCACAAACAAATAAAAACAAAATCGGCAAATAAAAATGCGAAAATATACAAACACGGTAAGATCGACCGAACGAGCAAGACGTCAGTAGCAACGAGAGCTACTTGATGTCAACCGCCAGCAGTCGAAGGCTGCCGACCACCGGCCAGTCGACCAATTGACTGACTCACTACCGGGTTTTCGATCGTTGCAAGCGGCGCGGCATTGTACATACTTACATATGTATATAGTTCGAAGCAGTTGACCAAGCGCTGAGCCAATACGAAGATGGACCGCATTATATCCAACACAAGGCTGTAATGAAGCGCAATTCTTAGACGTCGGCGTTTTTTTTTAGGTTCTTGCGTTGTTTTCTTATCGATCAGTCTGCACTAAAAATTGCAAAAAGTAAAATTACAAGATATAATCTTGAAGTCTAAGGCCTCGTCTCAGGCAAATGCGATAACTGCCCTCCTATTTAACATTTTACTATTAATATGTTGGAAAACTCTTTCAATTAATTAAATAAGATACAAGAATTCATAGTTTATAAGTATTCTGGTTTAAAACCGTTTGATGACTTTTAGTTAAATGAATTTTTCTGCTAGATCTTAAAGCACCGCTGCTGAAAAATGTATTTACATGCATACATATGTATGTATGTACAAACTTTGCTGTTGCCATTAGCTAAAAATATATTAAACAGGTAATCGACTGTAATATTGCTCAACTTTGTTTGAATCCATTTCTCAATATTTCTCTCTTAATATCAATTATTGCCATTGCTCTTATAAGCCAATCAAATAAATCAAAACTTGCTGAAGAAACGAAAACATGAAATGCACACTCGCTCATTGCAACCTTTCGGGTCAATAAAACTTTAAAAATTTGTCAAATACCAAAGCAGGCACACAATCCAAGAAATGCAATGCACAAGAGCATTCAAAACAAGGAGCGGAAAGAGGAACGAGGCATGCATCTAGAGTCGGCAATAAATTTACGTGTGTTACGACAAAATAATGATCGCGAAGGTGGAAAGTGGAGGCGGGGGAAAATGCCGGCTTTGTTTCGAACACTTTTTGCTTCGCAACACCTTTGTCTTCATGCAAACACATTTGTATTTGTGGAACCAAATCAGCTTCGGGCTTAGCTTGCGGCATTTTCTGTGGTCGGACGTGCTGGTATTTTCCGAAATGCAGGCGTAGCAACAGCCAAAGCAACAACCGCTAACCGCTGACCGCGCTGCCACTGCAACAACGCAACAATTGATTTCACTGCCTCGCCGACAAACGCTGGCGAAAAATACAACAAGCTCTTTTTGTAGGAACAAAGGTAGATGGGTAATAAAAAGTGAAAGAAACACAAATACATACTAGCGTGCGTGTGTGTGTGTGTGTGTAATTGAAAGACAAACCAAGCGAATTACAATAAAACTGAAAATTCAACATAAAAATATCAAACTTTACGTGACACTTTGGCACTTGGGCGAAGGTGCAGTTCCGAGGCTAAATCACGTTTTTGCGGCAAATCAACAATATTTTAGGCAAACTGGCTGTTAGTCAGGCATGGCAACCACTCCTGTGACGTGAATTCAAGCAGTTTAAGAACGAGCAATAAGCAATCAGGACACAGCAATAGAATTACGGCATTCAATGGCTGCTCAATGCAGACGCACCCTGTATGCCGTGTTGCTAATGGCGGCATTAAGTGCGCGTGCTCCAACGAGCTGTCGATTATCTTTCTTAACTTTGCACGCATTGTTGTTGCTGTGATTGATAACACTTTTGCTGACACGTTACTGTTGTTGCTGTTGCATTGCATTTACTCATGTTGTTTACGGGTGTAAGATTGCAGCTGATGTTTTCCTTGCTTCGTTGCTTCGAGGGTGATTCCCTTATCTGCTAGGAAAGTTCCATACGCTCCCACAAACAAAGCAATTATTCGTATTCAAGTTACGATCGCAGTAATTATATATTTAATTTGTAATTTTAGCATTTTCAATAATCTGACGCTGCAAATAGCTTTTATCAACATATGAAGTTGTGGGAAGTATCAGGACTTTGCTGTTCTTATTATAGCCTGACTTGCAATCCTAGTTAGGTTAAAAGGTCGATCTTACCAGGGTTCTCACTGGGACGCCGGTCCATTGTGCAACCTAGAACTCTTATAAAATTGAGCATAAGAACCCTCCACGGTTGAGGGCTAATTTCAGTTTCTGCTGCGTCTTCTGGTTCGTGGTTGTTTGGCGCGAAATTCCAACCTCAGTCTTGCAAAGGCTGGACAATGTAGGAGAGAGTGCTTGGATATTTCCATTGCACTTGGTTTCCATAAAACTATGACAGTTTGCGTCCGACAGGATTTTTAGTTTTATGCCGTGAATGCCTATTGGACAATGTCCAGTAAGAACTCCTACGATTGCATTAAGTTGAACTTTGTTAAGAGCAAGTAATCAGTAGATCTCCTACGTTTTACTCTAGACCAGAAGAATCTCGGCTGTTGCACAGAAGCTAGCGATCCTAGTACTTATGGTAAAATGCGCACCCAAAATATGCGAAGACGGGTCTTATTGTATGCCGGGATAAACGCTATTGTATGCCGTTTTAATTTAATCACTGCTCTTAATATTACACATGTGGCAGATCCCAATTTTATCTGTCCTGTTTTCTTATCCCTCACTTCTTGAAAGGCCGTCATATCAGCCATTGGTTTTACGATTTTAGCAAACAAAGTTCACCATTCAAATAAAGGGAGCGAAAGTTTGGCTTTTATTTATCATCCTACAAAGGCCGATGCGATTCGATCCATTATCGAGATTTCTGCCATTGTATTACTTACATTTCTAACTGTTTAGAACAAACTTTAGTGTTCATTGTATTTAGAAAGGTATTCCTTATAATCCAAAAAAGGTGGGTCTCTCATCCGAGGCTGTTTTTTCTTGTTCATTGGTACTGATTTTTACGTGGCGGGTCCCAACCCAGCGCACAACCCTATATAGGGGATGTTTCGCCTTCTCACATTTGCTCGCCTTCGAACGGATGTTCTTAGGCCACCCAGAGGATACTTGGTCAAAGACCGGAAGTAGTGAGCTGCTTCAGCCATGTGTAAAAGAATCGTTTCTGGCCACTCCCAAGTGAATGGCGATCAGAGAACTTTCCTCGCTTGCGTGAACTTCTACACATGACTCCCATCCGAGAACAAGACGAAATATCCAGGTCATGTTGTCCGAATGGACGGAAACACTCCAGCTCTGAAAGTATTCGACGCTGTACCCGCCGGGGGAAGCAGAGGAAGAGGAAGACCTCCACTCCGTTGGAAGGACCAGGTGGAGAAGGACCTGGCTTCGCTTGGAATATCCAATTGGCGCCACGTAGCGAAAAGAAGAAACGACTGGCGCGCTGTTGTTAACTCGGCTATAATCGCGTAAGCGGTGTCTACGCCAATTAAGAAGAAGATTCCTTATAATTTTATTAAAAATGTATTTGTATATTATAGGGTCTGATATCCTGACGAGTTGAGTCGATTTAACCGTGTTGGTCTGTATGTATATACTCGAATGAGTTCTTCAGTTTTCTAGACTACCACAATTTTTATACAATTATTTTGAAGGTTTTATGATGGCGAATATATATTGTGTTAAAGCTGCTTGAGTATAGTCATGACGCGCGTTCACCTCTCGTTACGTCAATCCCAGATATAAATATTGAGGTTTGAAATATTTGGCTAGACATACTATATTAAAGTTTTCTGTTAGGTCTAAAACCTTGTTTAGTTTTCTTAATCGGCATTTGATTAGCCTTAGACTTTATAAAGGTTGGTAGGTATGAGTGCTGCCACTTTGGCCTCAATTAGCGCTGTATGCGCCATTTTGTTTCATTATCGTCGGACTTCTATAAACTTGCTATCTCGTTTCATTTTTGCGCTCAAACCACTTTCGGCTTTCGATGAAACTACTTATGCCAGTTATACTTTTTGTGGACTGCCATTCAAAGTCTGGTGTCTGATGTGTTCCAAATAGTCTTTGGCTTAGTTGTGCTAGAGCTGGACACTCACAGAGAGCGTACAGCTGCAGCAAATATTGTTATAGGGCAGACTCATTTTTAGCGTGTGTTCTCCAAACGGCCAGTGAGCCGTTATAGTTGCTGTAAGCCCAAAAATACTATTCCTGGACCTATATAGTAAGTCTTAGTTTTAGTTTATCATATTTGGGCCATCTCTGCTTCGAAACCTTGCAGTGGGTTATTGATTTCCAACTGCACTGTGCTATTTGTTCATAGTAAGTATAAAGCTCTCTTTTGATCGTTCCCAGCGAACATTGCATTAATTCCGCCTCGGATTCATCTAAAGAGGCTTCGAGTTTTGCCAACTTGTTAGCTTTTTCTGTATCCTTCCGTAGTTATTCTAAAGATCACTTGGAAGATGCTGGCTGAGTTTGGTAGTCGGATAGAGAGAGAAATTTCGAAATCATCGGAGTATACACCCGCACCTATTGCACCCACGGTATTGAAATCTAACCTTGGGGGGGAATATAATCTGATTTACTTATGTTTAATTGGTTCAGGACGGCGCTATGTAAATAATATTTCTTATTTCAACCTTCCTTTTCCAATATTCTTAAAGCAGAACATTCTGCTACTCTCCGAGTAAAGACGTCAATGGGAAGATGATGCAGGAGTTGGTCAGCAAACTAGTGCTCCATATGTCAGAATTGGCCTAATGACGGTCCTATTGTACATCCACATAACAATATTTGGTTTAAGGAACTAGAGGAAGAGAAAGGCCTCCATTCGGTTGGAAGGACCAAGTGGAGAAGGACCTGGCTGCACTTGGAATCTCCAATTGGCGCCAAAGAGCGAAAGGGAAGAACGACCGGCGCGCTGTTGTAAACTTGACTATAACCGCGTAAGCGCTATCTACGCCAAGAAAGAAGAAGAATCTTCCAATTTAGTTTAGTTGATTTCAACCCCCAGATATTTAGCTGCGGTGGAAAGAGAATTTGCTGAACCACAAAGTGAGGGAAGATTAAATTGAAGTATAGGTGTGACCTTGGTAGTGTTCTTTCCATAATCTCATTGAATGTGAAAGGGAACATCCCTGAAATAATAAACAATATAGGGTTTGTCTACAATTCTTTTAAAACTTTCGAAATAGGCTCCTTCTGAGTCCATGTAGAAGGCGTCACGGAAGGCAATCTCCGGAATAGCCTTGAGAGCCGAGATGCACGCTGCTTGGATCTCCTCTGTCGTCTCGTTGTCGTTGTCGTTGTCGTGGTGCAACTCCAATCGGCGATCCTTCGTTTGAGTTTTCACGTAAAACTTGGCGTTGACGGTTTGTCCAGGAGGAATAACTTCATGGTGGACGATACCTTTGATGTCAACAAAAAACAGTGAGCATCGTTTTCACTTTGGATTTGCTTATTCATCAGCGACCTCTTCCCGGCCCTTCAAAAAGGTCTGGTGCCATCGAAACACACCACTTCTTGCAAAAGCAACATCTAGATGAGCCTGCTTGATCATATCACAAGTCTCTGTCGCAGATTTACCGAGTTTTACACAGAATTTAATCGTGTACCTCTGCTCTAACGCTGCATTTTCGGCTTGCACTACTCACAAAAACACGTCTCTCGAAAATGTTTGTCCTGACTCTCCAGGTGCTCGGAGATAACTGACCATCGCTCGTTCGTTAGCTAGGAATGCCCTCCACCGAATCCAGATGGTGCGCGCACGCTTCGAAGTACAGTCGCTACGGAAGAAAATCAGTCCTATTACTTTCCGGACAAACCCTGTATGTCGTCCGCCTTAACTCTTTCCCATTGAATTTAAGTAGTTTTCTATTCAGCGCCACCACCAATAAAAGAAGGGACAAAACCGCTCCTTGAGAAGTGCCTCTGCTTATGTAACTTCTCGTGTCGCTCAAATATTTTGTGTTATCGTGTGTTCTTCTGCCAGGTTTGGGAAGGAACACCACTTTGGCTCTTTTCCAGCTTCTTGGGATGTAAGATACAAGTAGTTGGATGCTGGCCGTATATATCTTTAGACCCTTAGGTTCTTTCAGCTTTCTTAGCATTATTACAATTACAGAATGTTTTACAAAGTTCTGTAAACACAGATTCTTCTATTAATAATATACATAAGTTCAGTATGAATTTTCAACTCCTATACAGATATCGAGGAAGTCAATCTCTCCTGAAGTGTAAATCTAATTTGCTAAATTGTCATTTCAGCAGCGAGCTTAGGGAAATCGATTATGAAGATTATATAAAAATTAGATTCTATTGGATATACTATATAGCTATATTCGGTCGGTTTGCCACGAGATATACATATATAGTCAATCAATACATTGCTCCAATATTCTGAAGTGGCGTTGGTAATCAACTGTCCTTTTGCATTATTTTCAGTCATTTGAAGCGTAAGCAACATTTTTTTACTCAAATATGTTAAAATTTTATGCCTATAAATGTGTTTTTGCAAAGAGTTCTTCTTCTATACTTTAATGAAGAAAATCTTAGGCGAAAGTCGTCGTATTTTGGTGGCAGTTTATGATGAACATGGTCTAGCAGAGTGAACGCGAAAAGTAGTTTACATTGTTTAAAGTGTTGTTCGATATCAAGTAAAAATCTATCCTATCACAAAAATCTATCCTATCACCCAGCAGTGGTTTCATAGCTGCAGATGATTAGCCATCTGGAAGGTCAGATTTGAATCTGACCATCGACAGGTCCCACAAAAAATTTGAGAGTCTCAAAAACCTTTGGTTCGAGCAGTGTCATCAATAACTGTGCGTGCTGCTATTGATCAATGGCCGAATCGTTGGAGGGATTGTGTGAAAGCAAAGGGTGACCATTTTAAATAAAATTTTTGCAAATCGCTTATTTACTATATTTTTTTTATATACATATACAAGCATATGTATATAATCTATATAAATATATAAATAATCTATATAAATAAAATTGAATCGCCAAACTGTATGTACGCTCATAACTTTCATACGACTGAACCCAATTTGATTATTTTTTTTTTAATGTTCGTTGAGGTTCAAGAATGGTTTTTACGGAGAGAAAAATTTGAATAATTACCGGAAAACCCCCAAAAACAGACCTTTTCTTTTTCCCATACAAACGAATGAATGTTTGTTTGTTAGTAACGCTAAGAGAACGGCTGAACCAATCTTGATGAAATTTTCAGAGGTTGTTCGTTGTGCATCAAGAAAGGTTTAGAAATAAAAATACCTTATACTTTTCATGAAGAAAAGTCTGAAAATTGGACAATTCCAAAAAGTACAAATTTTTTTTTTAAATTTTTGTTTGTTTTGTTTTTCAATATTTTGATTTGTAAATTATTTGAATCGTTCAATTTCGGTCGCTTGCTTTTTTATTCCGTCTATTTAAAAGAAAAATTATTGAAAAGTATTCGGTGAAAACTTTATGTGTGTTTCACACAAAGAGGTCAATTGCAGATTGAACTTTGTTACAAAGCCACGAAGAGGTCGCCCTAATATCGATCGGCGTTCTTTTTGCCATCAACGTATGGCAGCCCAAGGCAAAGGCAAGGCAAGAAGTACTTCCAGGATGCGGTGACAAGCGTGCGGAATTATGGATCACGGTCAATCAGCAAGCGATCGTCACGATGTCACAGCATGACTTTTCAAACAACAGTTACGATGTTTGATTGACTATATCTTGAAGCAACGTACATGCTGGTGGTGGTGGAGTGGCAAAAGAGAGGTTTTCCGCATTCTTCTTTTGATGACGGTTACACCAGATCAAATTGATGAAATCATTTCTGCGGAAATTCCTGATGTAGAGAAAGATCCAGTATTATACGAAGTGGTGGAAACCAATATGGTTCATCTTTTCGGTTTGTATGTCGGACAATAAATGCATGAAACACTATCCACGTGCTTTTCTTTCGGAAACACAAACTGGAAATGATGGATATCAACTCTATCGGCGTCGGTCACCAGATAACAGAACATTCAGCAATCAACTTACAAGAGTTAATATCGAAGTTGACAACACATGGATCGTACTATATTCACCATTATTGTCTAATTCACATTCAAAACTCATATCAATGTTTAATATTGCAGTTTGGTGAAATCGATAAAATACGTTTATAAGTACGTCACCAAAGGAAGCAACATGGCCATTATTGGTCTTGAACGATACGGTCGATACGTGAACTGTAATAAAGCGCTTTGTAGGATATTTACTTTTGCAATTCATGAACGTTTTCCGACTGTTGTGCGTCTCGCAGTTAATTTGGAGAATGGCCAAAGAGTGTATTTCAACCCAAAGAATATAGTACAGCCAGTGGAAACACCGCCAGCAACAAAATTAACTTTGACGAGTTTTTTCTTAACTTTCCTGATATTATACATGGAATGCATCGTCGAAGAAATAATTGCGCAGAAAGCAAGGCCAAGTAGATTGACATCCGGATGTGTTCTCAACTAATGCATTAGGACGAATTTACACAATCCACTCGAAAAACGACGATTACTTCTACCTTCGGTTGCTATTGATTAATGTTACTTACTTTGAATGGTACGGTGTGTGCAAGTTTTGGAAAAGTAAGCCAGCAATTACAATTGCTGGAACACGTTAATAACTGGAATGAAAATGAAGTTCGCACACTTTTCGCGATAATCATTTCGACATATCAGCCTTCAAATCCGCGTCAATTATGGGATACGAACAAAAATTACATTACCGAAGACGTTTTATATCGTCTTCGCTAAAAATTGGAAATGGTACAATTTCGGTTGATACTTCCGGTGGTTCGATATCAATTCCATCTTCCATTTATCAATTCACGAAAGATGAACTCATCACAAATGTTCGGACATTGGTCAAATTATCGTAACTACGATTCCTTAAGAGCACGCGCAATGTTAGCTGACAAAAATACCGATATTGTTGACTTAAACAATGAAGACGACGCCATGAATTATCCAGTGGTATGGCAGGCTTGGTATGCCACCGCATCATTTGCGTCTCAAAGTAGGATCGGTCGTTATTATGTTTCGCAATGATCATGCCCCGAAACTGTGTAATGGAACCCGACTAATTG
Organism: Bactrocera neohumeralis; assembly: GCF_024586455.1. Classification (NCBI taxonomy): domain Eukaryota; kingdom Metazoa; phylum Arthropoda; class Insecta; order Diptera; family Tephritidae; genus Bactrocera; species Bactrocera neohumeralis. The sequence continues at coordinate 35,078,066 of NC_065921.1, forward strand.
TGACACACCTATCGAATACAAGGGGCAGAATGCTTGATTCTACGAATTCCTTTGAGTTCTAACGATTTCCCATTTCAGTTCAAACGTATTTCGTTTCCAGTGAAAATTGCATTTGAGATGACAATCAACAGGACCTAAATATAGTCGCATAGTGTGAGGCGTAAATTTGGAAATGCTATGTTTTTCACACGGCCGTGGCGTGCTCACGAGTTGGAAAACCATCTTTTCTGTACACCGGAACAGAAACCAAAAAATGTTGTTTATCAAGCTGCGTTACATTGAAAAAAAAAAAACAAAAAGTAAATGATAAATTTAACTTTCTTTTCATTTCAAAACAGATAATTTCACACAGGACAACGGCTACGGGGTCAGCTAGTTATTAAATATAATTAACTTTGTTAAAGAATTTATTATAATTTCCTTTTTATAACGGCCAGACCTTATGGCCGGACTAAGTAGTTTAGACCCAATGCGTACAATTGATTTTATCTGAGCGCAAATCAAAACAATGTCATATTATGACAATAAGCAAAGCATCAATATGAAATCATCAACCACAATAACAGCAGTTATCTAACTTAATCTCACTTACAGCTATTTATAATTAATATGTATGTATATGTGTGTGTGTACATAAAGTCTGTTAAGTACATTTTTATTAGCCCAAAGAAACCGAAAATAATTTCAAGCTTTTCATTTTAATTCAGTTACCTCGTTTCTAAGTGTGTTCACACAAACTTATGTAGATACATACATATGTATTTACAAGTGCTCATGTTAGTAGCTGTGCATATATGCTTGCATGTAAGTATGTATGTATGTAACGCATCCTCCTTATGTTCCTCTCTCGCTGTTTGCAACCTGAAAGTGAACAACAATCACAGTAACTAGCTAAACGGTAATGCAACAACAATGGCAACAATAACACATCGCGGAAAAATGAATATCATGCAATCGCTGTCACACTGCCAACAACAACAACAACAGCAACAACAACAACAATAACGACAGCGAGCTTACGAATGCATTTGTGTGGCTGGCGCTGTGCACTGATGGGGGGAAGAGGAAGGAGGGCGGTCAGTGGGTACGAGCAAATCGCATGAAAATATATGTATTTAAAGTTAGTTGCGCTCATTGGAACTCATTGTCGTGCTGACACTGGCACCGACTGGTACAACAACAACAACGAAGAAATTTCAACAAGTTTGGCTGAATGTGTTCGCAAAAACATATCCACATGTTCACATGTGTCTGTGTCGGTATGTATGTACGTATGTGCATATAAATACTGGTAATAACGAGTGTATGTAAGTTTTTTGAGTGCTTGTATAAAATAATGTACACTTTACAACAATAAAATTTACACAGTTTAACACGACCGTGTCGCCCATTTCAGCATCTTGACGTCGCAGCGTCACTGGGCCATTGAGAAGCGTTTGATTATTTCGCGGACATGCGAGCTCTAAGCTTGCTAAAAAATTACTAAACATATGAACAGACTTACAAACATACAAATATAAATACTTGCATACATATGTATATACATACAATGCATACATATTTACTAATGCATGCAAAACTTAACGTTAGGGTGATACAGAACTTACCAAACTAGTCCCTTAGTTGTTTCACAGTGAAAATAGAACATCGAGATAAGGGAAATAAGAGATTTTACAATGAATGCAAAAGAAGCTGAGATAAAAGTATTGATTGGTTACTTAAAAGTGAAGAATAGTAACGGCCATTTCATAATTAATAGCCTTACTTCGGACCAAGGTTTGCAAATCGAGCAAATTAAATACCAAAGTAATGATTATGCGTTGAATGCGTTGAATATTCGGTCACATAATCGCCCAGGAGAGTCAGTAATTCGAATAGCCATGGATCGGTTTCGCAACAAATTTACTCTAGTGAATAAGGCGCATCCTAAAAGATGAAGACGTTATTGCTGTTACGGAGCAGAGTATCGAAGAGAACCCCAATTGAGTCCATCCGCCATCGTACACTACAATTGGTGCCGTTCTTTCCACTTTATGGAAGATTTTGTGGAAGGCTCATGGTTGGGGGGCTTACAAAATCCAACTCTTGCAAGAATCGCAGCTAAATGACCATTGAGCCACCGGTCCCGATTTTCACAAGACAATTTTGTTCGGCGTTGAACCTAACCTTTGGTTGAATGGGTACGTTAATAAACCAAATTGTTGCATTTGGACGTTACATTCTCTAAAAGTCACTGTTTGGTGTTGAAGGCAGAGGGAATCATTGGTTCATATTTTTTTCAAAAATTAAGCCGGCTACAATATTATATGGGATACGCTATAGAGCCATGATTAATGACTTTTTCGTGTCTGAATTGGAGGATATTGGTGTAGTCGATCTCTGGTTCCATATAGTCAACAAAACAAACAACTCATTGGTCGTGCAATTTGACACCGATGGACTGTTTTTTGTATGGTTTTGTGAAGTCGCTTGTCTACGCAGATAAGCCTGAGACGAATGATGCATTGGAAGAGAAAATAATTTTTAAACTGTTATCTTTGCAATGTAGTTAAATTCTTGGAAATAAAATTAAATTATATGCGTTTATTTCTTCTTGAAATATTTCCCTTTATATTCATTATGCTCTCGATAAAAGCAGCCGCTTAAAATACCGGGATTTTGTTGATCAAGGTTGTTGCACTGACAGAATTGTAATAAAGTTCAGCATGAGAATAAATATAAATTCACAACAAAAACACTACATAAAATTCAAATATTTATTTGTTAAAAAAATAAAATATTGATCCATATTTTCTTTGGTGCTAAATTTTACTACATTTTTGTCGACGACCGACTCTCTCGACTGGTTTCTTCCATTTTCTCATTGAAAACTATTTTCATAGCGCATTCAGCTTCGCTACAGATTTCATCTATTTCAAAATTCTAGCAGACCGGGTACCATGGTTTTCTGTAATCTAATTGGCTTCTCATTATTATTTTCGAGTTTGGTTAAAAATTGTTTGGCTAAATGATTTTTTGGCTAGTAATTCGCTTTTGAATAAAGGATTTAGGAGATGCGAATGCCTTGTCTTCGTCGATTCTTACTTATGTAGAATTGAATCTTTCCATTTGCCGACTGGCAACGCGAAACGAATATTTCCAACTATATTTTTCTCTTTGGCTCCGAGTTTTGCATGCTTACAAAACGCGTTACTGAATCAACTTTAGTCAATTTTGTCCAGATTTCTGCCTTCCAATTTTCAGTCCACAGAGAGTTGAAATGAACTTATCTACATACTTTTTCCTAAAGGAATACATACCAGATTTAAATAAGAGAAGAGTAAGCTCTCAAAGAGGATGGACACACGTCATCTCTTCGTCGATTTTAAAGCTGCTTTTGACAGCACGAAAAGGAGCTGTCTTTATGCTGCTATGTCTGATTTGATATCCCCGCAAAACTAATCCGACAGTGTAAACTGACGTTGAGCAATACCAATTCCGTGAGGATCTGGGAGGACCTCTTCGACCCTATCGTGCGGCTTCTTCGATCTACGGCAGGAGAAAATAATTCAAGTTGCAGAGATGAATAGAGAAGGCACAATCTTCTAAGAGAGTGCACAACTGCTGGCGTACGCCGATGACATCGATATCATTGGCTGTAAAAACCGCGCCGTTAGTTCTGCTTTCTCCAGAATGGATAAGGCAGCGAAGCAAATGGATCTGGCAAGACGAAATACATATATCTCCTGTCATCAAACAAACAGTCGTCGCACTCGCGACTAGGCACCCACGTCACTTTTGACAGTCATAACTTCGAAGTTGTAGACAATTTCTTCTATCTTGGAACCAGCATTAACACCAACAACAATGTGAGCCTCGAAATCTACAGTAGAATAACTCTTGCCAACAGGTGCTACATTGGACTGAGTAGGCAATTGAGAAGTAAAGTCCTCTCTCGACGAACAAAGACTAAATTCTGCAAGTTTTGTTTCTTTTTCGCATTTTAAACAATGTTTTAAGTGGGCGGTCTTGTCAAATGAAGTTGAAAAACACCTTGCTTAGTTATATAGGTCATATAAGTCTGCACATATTGGAAAAATTCAGTTCGCTCATCGTAAATCCAACTTCTTTGGGTTTAGTTTCTGCGGATCATCTGTGGAAACACCAAATAAACCGTGATCTTCTGCCATTTAAGCTTGGGTTGGTAGATAGTGAGGAAATTCCACATTTAGTTTGAGGAAAACTATTGGCCCAAATTGGATTACTAAAAATATATAGAATATTTTTCTGCTTATATTATATTTTCAATTCTGCTAACGTAATGTAAAGTAATTATGTAGGCGCAAAGCTCAGCTCTTCTCCTCTGATATCCAGTATTTAATATCAAGTGAATTGCCGTAAACGTTTCAAAACGCGTGCAAAAAGTTGTGTTCTCATTCACAGAGTTTAGCTTCAATTTAATAGCGAGATTTGTCAGATTTGTTGTAGAGATTTTCTAATTCCTTTGTTGTTGTACTATTTATGTTGCTATTATTATTGTACTTAGTATTTTCCTCTTTTATCTGGTTCTCATACATATGTGAGGCGTCAACTTTTAAGGCTATTCTAATTTTGTTATCAACGCGCCATGGCGTTCTGCGGCATGCCGTCTCCGCAGCCGACTTCCGCCCCGCATCGTTTATCCAAAGTCCGCTTTCATTTGCGTCTGCGATGTTCGGACTGCGGACTGTGCGGCAATGTGCTAGTGGGTAATCAGTCAGCCGCTGCATCCACCCACAATAGCGGCAGTTAAGGCTGTTCCGCCAGCCGTGACTGTCACCGACATTTCGCTGATAATTCACGATTGGCGAGAGCAAATGAGCGTCGTTTAGGGAATTCTTATGTTGTGCGATAACAATATCAGTCTAAATTTAGATTTCTTTGAGGACAATGCAATTGCGTAGTTTTACAGATTTCATTGCAATTTCAAATAAATCAACAATGCTCGTTTGTGTGGTGCGCAGTTAATTTATGCCATTTTCACAAGCAATTCGAGTATTTTCTCTGGTAGTAGAATTAACAATTTCTAAGGTACGAGTCGGAGGATCATAACAGATTTGTATGCCCTACTGACTCGAGCTGGAGGCTACGAAACTATAAAGTATTTTGATTTACTCAAAAAAGATAAAAAAAACCGTTTAAATCACACCAGACGTCCAGCTTTTAAGTAGATACAAAATCAACTCCGTATAAGTTATTCCCTCGGAAATATGTAAGCAAAAATAGTCTAACGATTTCACCAACCACGGATCCAAGGGGGCATTTCCTGTATCCCAAATACCTTTTTGATACTAAATACTGAATCAAAAAATAGTAAGTAAGGATAGGCTAAGTTCGAGTGCAACCGACCCTTTATACTTTTGCAACTTGCAAGAATCTAGTCAGGGATATACCTTAAGATGTACAAAGTTAACCAGAGGATCGGAATCTAAGCAATTTTATATATACATATACTATGTATAGTAACTCATACAGACACGTAAGCATTGTTAGAAAAACTAAAATCATTATACAATTATGTAATATATAGGAGTTACTTCTTCTTCTTTACTGGCGTAGACACCACTTACGCGATTAAAGCCGAGTTAACAACAGCGCACAAGTCGTTTCTTCTTTTCGCAACGGGCGCCAATTGGAAATTCCAACCGAAGTCAGGTCCTTCTCCACCTGGACTTTCCAACAGAGTGGCGGTCTTCCTCTTCCACATGGACTTTCCACCAGAGTGGCGGTCTTCCTCTTCTACATGGTCTTTTCAACAGAGTGGAGGTATTCCTCTTCCTCTGCTTCCCCCAGCGGGTACTGCGTCGAATACTTTCAGTGCTGGAGTGTTTTCGTCCATTTGAACGACATGACCTAGCCAGCGTAGCCGCTGTCTCTTAATTCGCTGAACTACAAGTATGTCAACGTCGTCGTGCATCTCAAACAGCTCATCGTTCCATCGAATGCGAAGAGTTATTCTGCGCTGGATTTCCAAGTTGACATTGTTGGTGGTGTTTATACTGGTTCCAGCATAGATAAATAGAAATTTTCTACGACTTCAAAGTTATGACTGTCAACAGTGACGTGAGAGCCAAGCCGCGAGTGCGACGACTGTTTGTTTGATGACGGGAGAGGGTCTTGCCCTCGTTCACTTTCAGACCCATTTGCTTTGCTTTTTATCCAGTCTGCAGAGAGCAAAACTAACGGCGCGGGTGTTGAGGCCAATGATATCAATATCATCGGCATACGCCAGCAGCTCTTATTGTAATTGTCGATTCTCTTTTCACGGGTCTTTTCCAAGATTTGGCTCATGGTGAATATCTGGTCGGTTGTTGATTTTCCAGGTCTAAAGCCACACTGATAAGGTCCAATCAGTCTTGCACACAATACGCTCGATAGAATCTTTTACGCGATGTTGAAGAGGCTTATACCCTGTAATTTCCATTGAGATATCACAAATATTGGATATATGCAGTATAAATTCACCTGGAAGTTCAAAAATCTTTATATTAGGTATATGGGGATTTAGGGAAGTACTGACCCGATTCAACCCAATCATTTTTAATACACAGATTTACTACTGTTAGAAGCGGAATTTTCTGAATTTAATTGTATATTTCATACATTGACCGATATTTTCAGTCAAAAGCCAACACAGATACTGGGGTTCACATATTCGGTAGCTAAGGGCTTGAACTGCGGTCTCCAGTGTCAAACTAGAGTTTTATATCTTAATTTAGTGCTTAGTTATGGCACTTATTTGGTCTTCGGTGGGCGTGGTAGTGGTCCGATTACGCCCATATACGAACTCATATCTTTTTTTTGTACTAAGGAACCTACATACCAAGTTTCATCAAGATATCTAAATTTTTATTTAACTTCACGGATGGACGGACGGATGGACATACAGTCACCCGAATTTCAATTCGTCTCTTCACCCTCACGGCTTATGTATACATGTATAACCCTATGACTATCTCGATTAGTTTTAGGTAATACATACAACCGTTAGGTGAACAAAACTTTTATTCTCTGTAGCAACATGTTGCAAGAGTATAAAAATATAATCACAAAATTAAAACAAATAAATCCAAACCCTGGATTGAAAACAAAAATTAAACCCAAGCTTATAGAGAAAAACTTAAGAAAAAAATGGAATTTAATTTTTTCGCATTTGCATCTTGTTTTATCATTTTATCTTTTCTAAAGGAAAGCTTGTTTTAAACAAAATACCAACAGGTAATCTAATTTTGTCTTATTTATATTTAATTGGTGTTTCAGTTAAAAATATGTAAATCGTGCCGTTATATTTTTTTCGATTAAATTAATATTAAAATCAAAAATATTTTCTCAATTTAAAATCAAGATGTTTGGGATTAATAATTACAATTACGATTTCAATTATTATTATTAAATTTAAAAATAAAATATTTGATTTTTAATAATCAATTTTAAATCCCAATCATATTGGGTAAAATTAAAATTTCGGTTTTTAACCCCAAATTTGTTTGAATCACAAAATTCACAATTTCGATTTTCAATTGCTGTTCCAATATCAGGAGGAAAAACGAGAGATTTTCATGGCAAGACACGAAAAAACGAGCTTCCGAAGGGTTTTTATACACTTCACTACTACCGTTGCTATTGTTTGCATTTTAAGTGATTTTAATGAACTTTTTTATTTTGTTTATACATTGCACCTAATTCAAATAAAAAAAAGGACTAACAAGGAACTTGAATATGAATTAAACATATAATTACAAAATTACAAAACTACTATGATAGTATTGGCTAATTTGAAAGATCGCTGGATTTGAGGCGTTATGAATTTTGTGAGGCTTTGTAGATATTTCCTGTCATCCTTCCTTTGACTGTGAAAAGAGAGCTAAATTTTTACCTCAAAGCTTGTTTAAATAACATTCGGACATTAAGCCTTTTAAGACAAAATGAGTTTAAATAAAAATAAAATTCAGAGTTTTAATTCCTTTCCATTCATTATTACAATAGACATTTTGAAATAGACTCCAAATGTATACAAATTAACAGTTTTACCTTTTCTGTCATGTTCCGTAGAAGTTTCTCATATTTACCCTCAATTATAGTCCCCCATCGTCCTTTCAGTATACCCCTTGGTAACTAACACTTTATACACATCATATCTTGTACGTACCGGGTTGTTATGGAAATAAAAATAACTCTATAGGTCCCGGAATCACTAGACATTAATCCTAATCAAAATATCTGGAACTTTTTGGAAAATCGTACTCGAAAACATCGAGTTTCTTCAAATTAAGGCCAAAAAACTGGATAATCGACTTAGAGGGTCAAAATATCGGGAAATAATACTAGAAATCGAGTGGGGGGCATACGTCGATAATTGCATGGCATTTACTTTGCGGTTGTGAGCAGCATCATTCCTACTATCCACTAATCAATGATAACAGAAGTATTTAGTACTCACCCAGCTTGCATACCAGTCAAAAAACACATCTCCGTCTTGACATCTCAAATAAGTTTCCACTTGTATTCAATATATTTAACAGTCGTTAGTAGCCTTTTAATATTGTCGTAATTATCTTTGCGATATACCTCTGTGCCAATGGAATAGATGGAAATGTGTTCCCATTGTGTAGTTAAAAAGCTTTTAGGCTTTTTGTTGAGCTATCAATTAAAAGCACCATTCAGTTGTATGACAAACCACAGATAGGTGAGTTACTCGCTGAAGAAACAAGAAAATTTGTCATGTCGTTTTCTTTGATGGCATATTCGAACATCAGAATTATGTAAATTCCATTGTTTTAATCGCGATATTAATAATTCTGTTTTTATTTTTTATTTATTTTATTAAATCATTATAGACTGAAGTGTTGATAAAACGTGGCTTGCGAAGATTTTGGACGGAAAAATCAGAAAAGGTCAAATATTATTGTTGTTTAACGGTTATCTAGTCCCCGTTAAGGTGGCAAGGTCCAGATAAATTGTCATCGAGATCATTCAACGGTAAGCCCGGGAAACATACTGTTTCGTCTGTGGCGGACCATAGGGAGAGGGGTATCAGATGTGTAGGATTAGCTGGGCATGCAAAGAGGTGCTAAGACTCATATGGGGACTCTTTCCTGCTGGACATACATATATTTGGTATATCGGCGTCGATTCGGGCTAAGTAGGAGCTTAACCTGCTACAATATCCAGAACGAGGCAACTCGAACTTGTCGTGGGAGGGAGTCGGTGGAGGTGTTTATGGCTTCACTGTGAATGGCAGTCAGTAGATGTCTGAAGTTAATTGTGTCCAAAGTCTGGTCGATGTATTGCCTTATGTCGTCTACGTGTTTAAGGAATGACCTTTTGATGCTCCTATGAGGCGGTTCCGCTTCAAGCAGGTGACTGCAGGGATGATTTCTACGAAAATACCCCAGCAGAAACTGCTTGGAGAGAAGCTCATTATGCTTCTTAACTGGAAGTATACGGGCCTCATTGTGTCGTTGTTCGATAGGAGACATCAAGAGGCATCCGTTATAGTCCGCAGTGCAGTGTTCTGGCATGTCTGAAGCATCCTCACCTGCGCTTCACTGCATCCAGGCGGCCATTCGATTATGCAAAACTGGAAAAATCGCTCGAATTGCTTAAAATGCAAATATTTTTCCTTTCAAATGTACATTTGCTTATATAACCAGAATATATTCAATAAAAGGCATGCATAAAAAGAAAATACTTTTGACCTGTGATTATTCATTAACAAAACTATTTTTGTTTGTTCGATTGATATTGGATGTAGATGTAGCTTCGATCGGAACTGGGTCAACGTAAACAGCTAAACATTAAAAAGTTTTAGTTTTTGTTGAGTTTATGTCAAGTCAAAACCTTATTAAATGAGGCTATGATTTTTCTCTAATCAAATAAAATATTTTACTGGTAAACAAATTATTTAAAATTGTAATCTCTTAATGTACTCACTACACCTAACTTTATTATTTTAGAAAATGCTTAAACTTACAGCAATTATAAATTTAGCTGGTAGCACGATAAGCGAATATACAAACCGGATACGGCAGATGTCGCCGTCATATGAAATAATCAAAATAACTTATGTACAATGAGATATGCCGAACGATTGGAATATATTTTGCACAATCACTTTTTCGTTTAACTGTGTATTTGTTTTTTGTTTAATTTTCCGGTTCTTAATTAGTTTTGGCCTAGAACGAACACCTTTAACTACTTAAATTCGCCTAAAATATTTAAATATTAAAAAAAAAACATTTACCAACACTGGCGCTGAAGTTTTATTTCCAAATGTCAACAGTGCTCAGCTGTCAACTATCAAACGAAATCAATAATCGCCTTTCAAAGTTGTTAATTCGATTTCAATAATTTTCTAATACGAAAATTTTAATTTTTCTCTTTTAAACAACATATTTCTTATTGAATTAGTGGCCTGTTGTGGCCGAAATTCGCGCGGAAGTCGTACGTTGTGTGTATTGCGTTAAATTCTGGAGTTCGTGGCGGTGTTGTTATTAAGTGAGGAAGAGAAAAATTGTTTACATTTTTTGTTGTTGAACTGCATAGAAACGAATTGTTCTAATTGTATAAATATTTTTTCTGCATGTTGCCGATAATTTTATCTAATTGTGGTGATACTGATACATATAGCTGCTGAAATGGCAAGCTGTATTAAAAGGTACGATATAATTGCTGCCATATACCGATTTACTGCAATGGGTAGTGGTCGTGAATACAATGTGTTGTGGTTGTGAGGGGTACTGAGCAGTTCTAGTTAAAGGGACCTAATTAGCCTATGCAAAGATCGACCAGCCGCTACCTGTAATATAAATACCACAAATAATAAACCATGTGCAGGTTTTCTGCTTGCAGTGTGTCGGTGTATGAAGTGTGAGTAAATGCATCATAAGGCTGCTATTGACTAATACTCCTATCGGAGTTAATAGTGAAACGTGCATATGTTAAGCAGAGAACACAACTTAGAATGAAGGGTGGCGCCATAGTTGCTGTTATTTTTGTGCTGTCAGTGGGCCACCTGCGTTCTTCATGGTTGGACTGCTTCATTTTCGTAAATATTTATCAAGTGAAGGAGCGTGGCAGCGCTAGAAGGGGCACATGAGCATTCAGATATCTAAAAAGTTTGGCTCTTAATTATTTGTATTTATATATATGTTCGTCTGTGCGCCTTCTGCTAAGGCGACCAGCTGCTTGTTTACGTAGCAGTGATTGTGCGGTTAAATAGCCTCATCATGTACTAAATTTAAAATGTGTTCTTATTTTTTGCACAACACCACACATCACCACCTTGCGCGTCTATATATTGCTGACTGTGCCCAGCACAGCAAGTCAGCTGTGCACTGCAAGGGGATGAGTTCAAAGCATGCCTTGCTCTCCCATGCATATGAAGATAGATAAGCAGACAATGCGCTTCTCACGTTGGACTTGATTTTTTAAATAACTTTAAGATTAATTTATTAAAAAATTATTAATAAATGCTTGTCCTTAAACATATACTGCTTCTTACTTTTTCGTCTCACTTCTAACTTTCAACATACAACACAAATTTTACAATTTTAATTAACATGCACTTTCTTATTGCTACAATTCCAGAATAACCATGTTCATCGCTTGTAGCATATGATGTGCTCATCGGCGACTACATATTGCCTGAGTTTTAAAATAAGTAAGTGCACTGCTTTAAATAATTCGACAGAACAACTTATTCAACTCAAATAACTCATAATAACACACCCACATTTGCCTTCAGAATTAGTATCAAATGACTCAAAATTTCAAGCTTTTTGCTTTAGCGAAAATTTTGTAAATTCCGACGATTCTCAAAAAAGTTGGTTCTACGTTACTGGAATCGACCTGGATATTATATGGCTAAATACTGTCAACGCTCCAGCATTCCTCCAAATTAGTTCAGGAATGATACACCAACAACGAATCTTTTATGAAACTTCCGTTTTTTTAATAACCAGGTTTCCAGAAACGAGCCCAGATTTGTTCCAGCCAATTGCTGCCGTTCTCAACCGAAATCAGTTTAGTTTACGGTGCACACTGAAAATCGGATTTTTCTGCATGAGAAATCAGTATTTTATATCATCTCCTGCAGGGTGGCAAAGATTTTATTAAACAATGATTTAATTAAATTTGTTTTTATTTTGTATCCCAAAAATCTTATTTAAAATATTATTTTTTCTAAATTTTTAATCCTAAATACGAGATTGAAAAAAGAAATTGGAAAATTAGTGCCAATTTGGGATTAATCCGATCTTGGGAATAAAAATTTAATTTTTATAATAGTTTATAATTAAATTTTTCATTTTAAAATTTTTTAATTAAAAAATTTGCCACCCTGAGCTCCAGCTGGCATTGTTTGTACCGTCTTTCCCCGAAAGTATTTGGGCACATCATTAGGACAAAACAATACACTGTACACCATTCAATCGCTGCAATACCACATGCTAATCTAATATTATAATGCCAATTTTTTGCCCAAAAGGCAAGGAAGACAGCTAGAATCCCACCCAGAAGAATTTATATATACAAATATGTTTACATAAATGCGGGCCAAAATATGCAAGACCATAAACTTATAGAAATACATTCATATATACATACATATATGAAAGTATGTATGTGCGTATGAGCTCATTGTAAATATTGTTTAGAAGAGAATAATCAACTCGCCTGTACATTATCAAAGCGAAATAATTGAAAAATAAAATTAAAAGCAAGAAGTGGGAGAAGGTGTTAAGATGTTGTTGTTAACAAATGATTATTTTATGGCGTTTGTGGAGCAACATACAAGCTCACAAACCTAATTATACATCACCATACAGACAAGCATACTTATGTATTTACATACATATGTACATACACGCCCGAGCAATTGGGTTGGCGTTTTGCTGATATGAATCAATTGAATCGCATTCTGAACAAGTACTCGCAGAGGTGAATACGCGCCGATATCGACACGGACACTAACGCGTTCACTGATATAGACCGCAAGGAATTACCGCGATTTCTGTCAAACACTGGTCTCAATAGTGCATATGTGATTCGGTTGGACAATGAGTTGTAAACAAATTAACTAATTGATTAATATTTGTGATCCATAGCTCTTATCGATCATTAATTGCCTCAATACAGATACTTTTAGCGGTAATACTGGCAAAGATTGATTTGATAGTAAAATTAAACTTCATTCATTAATCAGTTTATGAAATTCGCCAGATACACATGTGTTCCTTGAACTCTAGACTTTGGAAGTAAAGTGAGCTGTTGAACATATAAATATTTTAAAATGATAACATTTGCATTGTGTCCGGTTCTTAATGTTTTTAAATCTAAAGGCATACTGTGAGTATTTCATATGATTACGAGTATCAAATTTTTACAACCACATGTACATACATACAGATGATATTTGCCAGTACAAATATTTCCCATTCCTGTGTGACTCCTAGGCGCTGTCAACTACGGCTTTCTATAAAGTGAGCGACATTTCAACACATACAATCTTTGAAATTCCACAAATGTTTTTATGCTTGTGTATTCAATAAAAGTTTGACTTATGCTGTCAATTGATTTATTGATAAGGCAACAAGCAAAATAGCGCTAACAAGCAATGGAAATAAATAAGCGTTGATTATTTGCGCGCTGAATTGCAAATATATTGACAATTAAAAAGTAAATGTGTGTTAAAACACAAAATTTTATTTTTTAATACAAGTAAACAAAGTTGGCTACATTTCTTGAAAATAGTTACTACTTTTTAATAAAAAAAAAAATGAAAACTTCGGGCGAAAACAAAAAAATACATATGCTACGCTTTTGATACGAGCTTACTTGATGTTTAAAACAATTTCAAAACTTCACTCGATTTTTTGTTATGCGTGAATATTACAATCTAAAATATGTCACAAATGCCCGATTAAAAATTGAAAAAAAAACAGCACAATCCCAACAATTTTGGATTTTAAAATTGAAAATTTAATTTCTTAATTTTATAGTAAAAACTGAAAGTTTAATTTGTAATTCTGATTAAAAAAACGTAAAAATTCTAAAACAATTTCGTTTTTCAATTTTTATTTATACGCTTGGGTTTATGCTTTTTAGTTTTCAATGTAGTATTTATGATTAAACAAGTAAGGAAGGGCTAAGTTCGGGTGTCACCGAACATTTTATACTCTCGCATGATAAAGTGATAATCGAGATTTCATTATACGTCATTTACATATTTTTCAAATACCGTATTTGTGTAAATAAGTAAGCGTATTATACAGAGAAGGCATCAGATGGAAGTCAAAATATCGTTATATTGGAAGAAGGCGTGGTTGTGAACCGATTTCACCCATATTTCGTACATGTCACCAGGGTGTTAAGAAAATATTATATACCGAATTTCATTGAAATCGGTTGAGTAGTTCCTGAGATATAGTTTTTGGTCCAAAAGTGGGCGAGGCCACGCCCATTTTCAATTTTTAAAAAAAGCCTGGGTGCAACTTCCTTCTCAATTCCTTCCTTTAAATTTAGTGTTTCTGACGTTTTTTGTTAGTCGGTTAACGCACTTTTAGTGATTTTCAGCATAACCTTTGTATGGGAGGTGGGCGTGGTTATTATCCGATTTCTTCCATTTTTCAACTGTATATGGAAATGCCTAAAGGAAACGACTCTGTAGAGTTTGGTTGACATAGCTATAGTAGTTTCCGAGATATGTACAAAAAACTTGGTAGGGGCGGGGCCACGCCCACTTTTCCAAAAAAATTACGTCCAAATATGCCCCTCCCTAATGCGATCCTTTGTGCCAAATTTCACTTTAATATCTTTGTTTATGGCTTAGTTATGACACTTTATAGGTTTTCGGTTTCCGCCATTTTGTGGGCGTGGCAGTGGGCCGATTTTGCCGATTTTGCCCATCTTCGAACTTAACCTTCTTATGGAGCCAAGAAATACGTGTACCAAGTTTCATCATGATATCTCAATTTTTACTCAAGTTACAGCTTGCACGGACGGACGGACATACAGACATCCGGATTTCAACTCTACTCGTCACCCTGATCACTTTGGTATACATAACCCTATATCTGACTCTTTTAGTTTTAGGACTTACAAACAACCGTTATGTGAACAAAACTATAATACTCTCCTTAGCAACTTTTTTGCGAGAGTATAAAAATAAAGCGTTAATTCGGTCCTTGCGGCTACACATGGTTTTGTTTTGTTAATTTTTCTATCCTTATCCTATATTTCCTATATTTGGGATTACATTTTTTTCAATATTCTCTGAAACCTAAAAATTCTCTTCTCAACGCCCAACCCTTTCCAAGCTGGCGTCGATGGCACTCTCTGATTTCTTTCACCAAACACAATTGTTGAAGTAGCCACAAAAACATCGTCCACGAAACAAGGTCTTTTGTAAAATAAAAGAACAATGTCTCGGGCGGCAGTACTTAAAAGAAAAGAAAAAAACAGAAAACTTCCTGGGGAAATACCAGCAAACTACATGTAAGTTTGGAAAGGGATTTACACACTATGCTGGTAGACTTTTTAGTGTTCACACGTGAGCAACATGAAGGTGAAAAGGTACTTTTATCCAAATCGGAAGGTACTTTACTCCAGCTATGGCTAATTTAAGCTAAGCGATGAAAGTCTATCTCCATTTCCTTCATTTGGATCAAGAAACAATTTTTGTTTTTGTGAAACCTCTTTGACTTACCGAAGCCCTGACGTGTTTCAACACTTGCCATCAATCCGTCAATTACCTAAAGTATTCATATAGTGATTGGATTATGGAAATAGCAAAAGATACGTACATCTATAATAATCACTTTGCCTTCGAGACGAAAACATGGACTTTAATACCTCTACTATGGTTTTCAACTCCACTCAGTTGATCCGAAGTTAAAGCAATTCCACTCCTGATTAACCGAACTTTTTTGGTATTACGAACTTGAACTTTTTTCGGTCGATGTTTCATTGGTGTTGCCAAACAGCTGAAGTATTTTAAACGAAATACCAAATCAATTCTTTTCAGTTATTGCTCAAGAAAAGCTGAAAATTTACTTAAATTAACTTTAGTTTTCATTTATATTATGTTGAGAAAAATGTTGGGGCCAAAACTAAAAGAGTCAGATATAGGGTTATATGTATATATACCAAAGTGATCAGGGTGACGAGTAGAGTTGAAATCCGGATGTCTGTCTGTCCGTCCGTCCGTGCAAGCTGTAACTTGAGTAAAATTGAGATATCATGATGAAACTTTGTACTCGTATTTCTTGGCCCCATAAGAAGGTTAAGTTCGAAGATGGGCAAAATCGGCCCACTGTCACGCCTACAAAATGGCGAAAACCGAAAACCTATAAAGAGTCATAACTAAGCCATAAATAAAGATATTAAAGTGAAATTTGGCACAAAGGATCGCATTAGGGAGGGGCATATTTGGACGTAATGTTTTTGGAAAAGTGGACGTGGCCCCGCCCCCTACTAATTTTTTTGTACATATCTCGGAAACTACTATAGCTATGTCAACCAAACTCTACAGAGTCGTTTCCTTTAGGCATTTCCATATACAGTTCAAAAAGGGAAGAAATCGGATAATAACCACGCCCACCTCCCATACAAAGGTTATGTTGAAAATTACTAAAAGTGCGTTAACCGACTAACAAAAAACGTCAGAAACACTAAATTTTACGGAAGAAATGGCAGAAGGAAGCTGCACCCAGGCTTTATTTTTAAATTGAAAATGGGCGTGGCGTCGCCCACTTATGGACTAAAAACCATATCTTAGGAACTACTCCAGCGATTTGAATGAAATTCGGTATATAATATTTTCTTAACACCCTGATAACATGTACGAAATATGGGTGAAATCGGTTCACAACCACGCCTTTTTCCAATATAACGCTATTTTGAATTCCATCTGATGCCTTCTCTGTATAATATGAGTACATATATACATTAAGAAGCAATGATGATAGCGGAATAAAACTTTACATAAATACGGTATTTGAAAAATATGTAAATGACGGATAATGAAATCTCGATTATCACTTTATCATGCGAGAGTATAAAATGTTCGGTGACACCCGAACTTAGTCCTTCCTTACTTGTTGATATTCTAGTCAACCACACTAGCACATAGTTGAAATTGCACAAAAATGTAGGCAAACTTCACCTCAACCGAGACTTTTTTTTTGACGGATTGAATTATTGTAATCCAACCTTTACCTAATTGCGCCCAACCGACGCAAGGGGCGCATCTGCAACCGTGCGGAATCAATCGAGTCATCAAAGAGCGTTTATAAGAGTCGATATCTAGATAATTGAAAAAAAAAACAAGACTTTAACAGCAAGGGTCTAAACTGCCTCGAAAAGCGATCCGGGATATTCAATTTAACTGCAGACAGGAGAAAAGAACTGCTAACTATTCCATACAGGATTTTTAGTAAGAATATAGCACCAAGCATTTCTCGACGACTCGAAGATGTAGGTAGATTTATACGTTTTAGACGACTAGTGTATAGAGGAAGAATTTACCTAGATTCTCATGGCAAATGCCCTAAGGCGAAAAGTAGAAATTGCTTTTGTACCGACTCTAACTTGTCAGAACGGATTTGGCAACTAGGGTGCCATACGGCAGAGTGTTGATGTCGACAATACGGAATTTCAAAATTTTTAATCAAGCAAACTGTAATAGGGTCTTAAGTTATTATGGAGAACCAAACTTTGAGAAATGTGGCGCAAGAATACATATGTATAAAATATTACCGTTAATAAATTTAAAAGTGCCAACCTATAAATAAATTGCAATTAAAGCTTATGTATTGGATAATCCGCTAATCCCTGCAGCTCAGCCAAATATGAAAATTCGATCATTAATGAAATTCACCAAAAATTATAATAGCCGAAACTAAAATTTTCGCACATAAACGTAATTCTTCATTGCCAAATATTAGCACAAACACAATAAAAATACAAAAATAATATCTTTGTAAAATAAAGCAACAACACAAACTGTGCTTGTAAGCTCCGCCATTCATGATGATGCATAACCATCACACATCACCGCCATCGCAGCGCAGCGTGGCTATAAAGACATCAGTTGTGTTGTTGCTGCAAAGGCGTCTGTGCAGCTCGTTGCACATTTCTCCATAAAACGCCAGTCACTGGCGGCAACAGGTAGCGTGTGGGCTGAGATCAAGGGCAAACAATGCACAATTCTCCACTGGCACAAAGGAAAATACACTCATTCTATATGTAAACATATCTATAAACATATATCCGAATGTGTGGGTACATAGTATTAACATTGTGCATCCACGAGGGCGGCTGGAAAAATAAAGGTTTTTCATATACGAGAAGAAGCTCAACATTCTTCAAACAAGTTCATTTTGTTGACTTTACCTACCTTTTGTCTTCCAAAGCGTGGGTCTTCTCTAAAAGTTCTTTTGTTGTTGTCGAAGTCTTCGATGTAAACATTACTGTCTTCACTTCTACTCTGTAGCGGAAATCTACTCTGTTGGCACAACATCTTTAGGTCTGCTAAGTGGTCATTCTTGCTTTTATTAGACCGAATAACAAAATAACTCCAATTTGATCCTTCAAAGCCAGTTGGCTATCCCTTTTGTTCCCGATGTATCCACCACGTTTCGTTGTTGTTGCCGTCGCCAAATTTGGATACATCTACTAAATTGAGTTGCCTAGAGCCTCAGATGACATTCTCGTACAATAATATAATGTATATTTCCCCACGATTTCTAAGCACAGATTTTTCTTTTCATCTCTGAGCTATTACTCTCCCTTTTTTCTAGTTACAACTAACCTTCTCTAAACCTTACGGATTTACTAAACGGCCTCGTTTGTTTGCACAATGGATTTCATTTTTCGCAGTTGCCTGGTGGCAACACCCACATGGCAAGGCTATTACGAAATTCAAAATAAGCGTGCATACATTAAGATGGTGGAAACATAAAGCCTCTCATTGCATTGTGTGGAAATAATTTCTATAATTTGTTTACCTATTTCCACAAAATGAGGTTTACTGGAAAATGATTTTTATTGTAGTTGCCGTAGACCTGAACCAAGTGTTTCTGTAGGAATTTATAGCAATTTAACATTTTGCACTGCCCACTCTTTAGACTTAAGATGCTCGGAAAGGCTATTTTGAAATTCAATAAAATCGCCTTCTCGCCATTTGCACATAAATTTATCATACTTTGTTGTAAGACCCGTGTGGGTCAAATCATTGCGCTTCACTGGTGCGATTTATATCAAATTTAAGTGTTTTTTTCAGTATTTTTTCAGCATTTTATATAGGAATGAAAAAACAGAGAGCTTCCAAAAACAAGTAGACAAACGGGGTCCATGATTCCAGCAGACTTGCTAACCTAAAGTAAAAAATAAAATTCGAGAGATAGCCACATGTGTGCTGAATCTACCAATAAAATTTTAAAGCAAACGATGGAACCTTTTTTGTGAAATCGTGGACGCTCGATGGATTTCATTTGCACAGATATTCGTCAATTGTGTTGCCCAAAAAATCCTAAAAGTGGATCACCAGAATTTTAAAGATCGATGAAGCGTTTTAATATCAATTATAGCTACTTTGATAGGTTGGCCAAAGGTGAGATATTTTGGTCAATTGTGATATTTTAATCTCAGTCTGGCGAAATTTGGGCAATAGAGAAGAAAGCGACCTCGTCTTCCTCCATACAGCTTGGGAAAAGAGCGTCCGACAAAACATGGGATTTAGTCGCACCGCGTGTAAACCTGTTCTGAGGACTTCTTACGGTCACACTGGGCAGCAGGATCTCGCAGTTACACATGGTCTAGTTGTTGACCAGCGTTTGCTGATCTTACTGGAGGTCCATGGGTCAAGTGCTAGAACACAAGAGGACATCGAAAAACAGACTCGTTTCCAATCGGCTGAAATTGGGGTAAGGGTGTGTTCTCTCTAGCAAGCTCATGGGCTTTACATTTTATGGCAAATCCACTGTGACCCGGAGTCCTAAAAGTCGAATATGGAAGAAGTTTGAAACACTGTTGAGCTAAAAGTCAGTATAGCCGCTCGGCAGTACATATACTGCTATGTTGTTGGCAAACAACTCGGCTTGCAAGACACTAAAGTAGTCTGGCAGCCTAAAACTAGAGTTGATGGAGAGCTTCCGACAGAAAACTCCATAATTATGAAGTTACATTTGTAAATATTATTCAATTCTGAGGAATGAAACAAATAAGAGTTGCAATAATCGAGCTCAGTGGGGGTTTGGTTCAAAGACGATTAAAGTTTCTCACTTTTACATATATAAAATATGGTGGTGACAGTCCGCAACTGATTATAAAACCTGTTGATTTTGGATAAATAAACCCAACTGTTATAAGAATAGAGCTACAGTTGCTAAAAATTTCGGATATTACTATCCTAAACAGGCTTCTTAAATAACGCATATGACTTAAGACTCAACTGATCTCTATGATTGCAGTATTTGCTCCTTTATTAGAAGCTTCCATAAAAGATCTCGCAAAGCGACGGGTTGACTATACTTTTTAGGTTATGATATTGCAAAATATATGTACCTACCAAAGTTTAGGAGTATTCCCGATTTAATCCAGAAGTTGGCTGATTAGTTGAATTATTCACAAAGGTCAATGCCAATGTATATGCCGTTGATGATCCGTTAAGGGGTTAGGGGTAGTCAAAGGTACGAAAAATGAGAGTTTTCAGATTTTTTTTTGCTATTAAATCGTGTTATTTTACAAAAGTAGTAATATGGCATTATTATAGAATGTGTTGACTTGAAGTCACGAAAATTTAAAAAAAAAAAAATTAATTTCCAAAGTTATAGTTGTTTCTGTTGACCCAGTTCCAAACAAAGGTACTTGCGGTGATAACCATAAGTCCTTGGAGATTCATCTAAAATCAATCGGACAAAAAAAATTAGTTAGTTAATTAAATTAGTTTTGTAAATAGATAAATTCGGGCCTGATCGAAGGATTTTCTTTTTTTTTCAAAAATTAACAAAATGGCGGCTTCAGGAAATTTTTTTCCAAATTTTTGCGAAAAAATTAGTTAATTGGTCTTAAAAAATCGAAATTTTCAAAAAAAATAAAATCCTTCGATCAGGCCCCCTTAAGCCAAAAGCTATGGGTCTTTTCAATGTTTTTTGTTTTCAATAATAACATTGCTGAGGACTCATGCTTTGGCGTAAGAGGGAGTGCGGTAGACAAACACCTCACCTGAAAACGCATCAAAATGAGTTAGCTCAAGATCTCATTATTTTGTATCATCGGGTTCTAGCGACAGAGGAAAAGAGCATATATATAAAGTATCAAAGTATCGATCCCGTACAATGGTAATTATAGACTCTTGCTACATCAATAACATATATCAACTGCTACAAGCTAATACATTTCTAAAAGAGGAAACATTATAGAGCTAAGAGGTGAAGGGAGAACAGGAGGCAGCTAATAAAGTAGAATAGCGCGCTGGCGTTTCTTTTATTGAGTTTACTTTATTGAGTGCATTTCATTGAGTTCCAGTTAGTAGCGAAAGATATCCTTTGTTGCCAGCACAGAGGACTCTTCTATAACAGAGTGTGTGTGTGTGTGTGATTCGAAGTGTGCAGAGGTCCATTTGAAAAGGCGCAAGACACAACAATGCAATTATGATTTATGTTTGTAATTGTGTTCCGCTTTGTGGCCGACCTAATATACTCATATATGTGTGTACGTAAAAGTATTTCTATTATTTGTTAGCAAGTAAATTTCCATACTGAGCAGCGCCTTTCTGAATTGCGTCAAGCATCACGCGAACAAATAACCGGCAATTTGATTAGATCCGATAAAATTGTTGTGCCAAGTTATGTACAGCAATAAGTTTTGTGTTTATCGAAGCGAGTATGCAACACATTTTAGATATTATTTACATACATATAAGGACTTGTTTGAATACCTATGGACATACATATTAAGCTTTTCTGCAGCGTGAGCGAGAATGAAAGGCTGATGATCGCTTGAAAAGACAATAAATCCATTGTATCAACGACCGAGCGTGATTTATACCCACTTCCAATTCAATAAAAAGTTCCACTTTTGTGTACAATGTGTAAATATTTAAAAAAATGTGAAATATGAAAGCTCTAACCAAACTAGCTGTCATGATGTGTCACAGTAACAACGAATTGATGACTCTGAGCATAGTTTGTGGCTTATATTATCTTCTTAAGTTCGTTCAGTGGTCGATGCTCAAGACGGGATCACACATGGATTGCTCTATGCGGTCCTTCTTCTTCTTTAATTGGCGTAGACAC
The DNA here is from genome assembly GCF_024586455.1 of Bactrocera neohumeralis. Taxonomy (NCBI): domain Eukaryota; kingdom Metazoa; phylum Arthropoda; class Insecta; order Diptera; family Tephritidae; genus Bactrocera; species Bactrocera neohumeralis. Next base: position 35,100,382 of record NC_065921.1, read on the forward strand.
CGCTTACGCGATTATAGCCGAGTTAACAACAGCGCGCCAGTCGTTTCTTCTTTTCCCTACGTGGCGCCAATTGGATATTCCAAGCGAAGGCATGTCTTTCTCCACTTGGTCCTTCCAACTGAGTGGAGGTCTTCCTCTGCTTCCCCGGCGGGTACTGCGTCGAATACTTTCAGAGCTGGAGTGTTTTCGTCCATCCGGATAACATGACCTAGCCAGCGTAGCCGCTGTCTTTTAATTCGCTGAACTATGCCAATGTTGTCGTATATCTCTTACAGCTCATCGTTCCATCGAATGCGATATTCGCCGTGGCCAATGCGCAAAGGACCATAAATCTTTCGCAGAACCTTTCTCTCGAAAACTCGTCACGTCGACTCATCGGTTGCTGTCATCGTCCAAGCCTCTGCACCATATAGCAGGACGGGAATTATGAGCGATCCTTTGATCCATGAGGTGATCCATTTCCAGGTCCTCTTCTGTTTTTTTAAGAAAAAAAACACAAACTTCAAATTAAGTGGAGAAAGGACATACTTAAGCATTTATTTTTGAAGATTATCTCTTTCAAAAGTTGGCCGCGTCTACGTCTCAGATGGTCAATCCGTTGAGTCCAAGTTTCGATGACTCGTTTGAGCATTTCGACTGGTAACTGGCGAAAGACACTCGTGATATTTTGCTCCAAGACTTGAATCGAAGCTTAGACTTTAGACTTTATGTATCCCCAGAGGAAAGATTCTAACGGTGTGATATCACACGATCTTGGTGGCCAATCGACCGGTCCAAAGTGTGAAATAATCTGCTCACCGAAGTGTTGTCTTAATACATCCATTGATTGATGCGACGTGTAGCAAGTTTTTGACGGTTACGCCTCATCGCTGAACAAAATTTGTCTCGAAAATGTCGTATCTTTTGGGAACTTTTCAAAAGCCCACCAGGCTTCAGTTCTGGCGCAAGCTGTATTTAGTACGTTTCATTTTAAGATCTCGACGTAAAGGGCGTCAAGTCATTCCATACGTCAGTCCGAGTTGCTGCGAACGGCGCCGAATTGACTCTCTCCGGTTTTCGTTTACACGCTCAGCTCCTACTGCTATCTTTTCTTCACTGCGTGTTGGATGTGATCTTTTCGGTCGAATATTATCTAATAATGAATGCTAGGTCTCAAAATGGGTGATGGTGTTGCGAATAGTACGCTCAGTAGGCCGATTATGTTGACCATAAGTTCTTTACAGAACGTGAATTTTCGTAATAAAGTTGAACGATTTGTAAACGTTGTTCAGACGAAAGCTTTTCCATGATGAAATGCCAACAATACTGAACAAAAATAACATGACAGCTTGACACGACCCTCGTGGTCTGTAAAACAAAAAAAAAGCTATCGAAAAAAGGATCTCTCTTTAGCTCACCCAATATGTCGATTAACTTATCAACAAATGAGGACAGCCTGCTTGAAAATGATTCAACTTCGTCTTCTTGCAAGCGTTGGCAAATAAGATTAGTAACTTACCGCGTGGATACCAATATGGCCATGGCCGCAAACAACCTATATGATTACAGAAAAGCTAAGCTGGCTGCTGAGAGCAGAGGGATCGCTGGTTCTCTTGAGATTTACATTGAGCCAGAAAGATCTTCTGTCTTAATAAATCTTAATATTTGCCTCGAAAAGTGACTGTGAATGGAACGTATTTTAATCATTTCACCTTGAAGTTCAAATGCCTATTATGCCAAAGATTTTTTACTCGTCTTAGCGGCAGAAAATATTCCTAAAGTAGTTTCGAGACACTGTGCTGAGTTGAGAGTCTTTGGCCGGATGAAAATACTGGTTCGCTCCGGTTACTTAGACTCGACAGTCGTGGAAACGGGCTTCGTCATTGGTGTTGCTACTTTTCTGCACATAAGTGTGTGACTATTGGGCAAATAAGCATTTAAGCCTTTATCAGTCGTCAACTGCAGCTGGCGCTATCGGCTGACCAGCAGCCTGTCTTCAGCTGCTCGCTATTTGCCAAGACAAAAGTGCGCCATCTAATGTTTTTACCGCTTTTGTATTCCATTTCGGAACTGACGTTGTGCTGCTCATAAAGAAGGCCATACATTATTTGTCATTGCCATGAAATATGGGACCATATATACATATATGATTCGCTATTCATATGAAAGTGTCTATGAACATGTGTATGTACCATTTAAAGTATGTAATGACTTCCCTTAGAACACCCTTCCGCACGCCGGTGCACTTGCACCAACACTTGTTGAAAAAGTGAAATATCTCGTCGAAAATAGGACATTAATGAAAGACACATATTTTGTAATGTTCAGCGTAACGGTGACAGCCAACAGCTAATTATTGCCCGCACATTTGTCAGACACTTCGGGCCACTCTTACGGCTATTCCCCCGTAAGGCTAACTGGGCTCGTCATGACACGGCGTCGGCTGATGTACGCACAGCTGAGGAAAGCGGCATTTGCCGTGTGTTTTTGTCTAAGCCAAAGCTTGTCCTTTATGCCCAGAATAGCCACGCCGTGTCCTTGTAGGACAGTTGTGGTATCGAATCAGCCATACCTGCAGTTTGAGACAACCTAATGGTCAGTGGCCGACGTAGTTACCTTTAAGCTGGGGCTAAGCAAATGTTGCTGTTTTTGTTTTTTTTTTTTGTAGGATATTTGCCGTTGCAACGCCGGTGGCGCCTTTTTGCTTTGGCCTCTAGCCTTTGCCAGTAGGTCGGGCGACTTTTGCGCCGAGATGCACAGGTCACATGGGTGTGTGCGTGGACTGGTGTCTGTGTGTGAGTGTCATGTGTCGCACCAACACTCGTCGAGGCAATGCCACAATGCTAATAGCAATAAAAAAACAATGAGCTGCCTTGTTGTTCGCCAACATCAACCGGATACTTTTCGGCCTGAACACTTCCACAAATACACCAGCAACCACACAGAGGAGCGCTTGCACTTTTGCAGCGGCATTGTGTTGTTCGTGCGAAGACATGGCTCATGCAAAATGCAATAAATACGTCGGTCCACTTGATTTAAAGATGGGCCATCTATCCTCGCCGTCGTCGCTGTGTGTTGTACACACGATATTTCGCTTGCAGCATTGCTGAGTGAATATTTTTCCTTTCTGACCCTCATCTGCCGAGGGTTTGTTTATGCCTCGCTCTCTGCCAATATTTTCCACAGCCGTGGTGGCGTAACGACTTGACTAGGCAAGTGCGCACAAGTGTATGACGCTGTATGGGAACCGCTATGTGAGTGAGAGAGTGCGTGCGTTCCTCGGTTGTAACAGCACCAGCAAGTACCGCTTGACGCTTAGCCTACGGCCTTGCTCTTGAACATTGACTTGCCTGTCATTTCAGTTGTGGCATGTTCGAGTATATTTTATTTGCGTTGCAGCCAGCGCTTCAAAGTTGTTTGTTTTGTAATAAAATGGCAAGACACTTTGCATTTAATAGATATAATATGCGAATAGTGATGACGGAACCCAGTGTCAGCGACACAGGTCCCTAGACATTGCTTACAGAGTAGTTCTTTCCTTGCAGATTTAAAGAAAAAAATACTAATGTAATTCTTTATGTTGGACGAAACGCCGCCGTAACTGCAAAATTTAACGTTGCGAAATTGAACTTGACGAGTGTTAACTCCTTTAAGGGGAACAGATATGTCGAAGTATACATATAACGGGTGATCCAAGTAGATGTTAGTCTTTTTTGACAGATCGCGCGTGAGACGTGTCTACCTGTCATGTTATTTTTTTCAGCATTGTTTGGCCATGGAAAGACTTACGCCTGAACAACGTTTACAAATCGTTCAACTTTATGAAGAAAATTGAAGAAAATTCACGTACTTCGCTCAACTTATGGTCAACAGAATCGGCTTACTGTGTGTACTATTCGCAACACCAACAACCAACTTGAGACCCAGCATTCATTACTGGATAATATTCGACCGAATATATCACTTCCAGCTCGCAGTGAAGAAGATATAGCAGCCGTAGCTGAAAGTGTACACGAAGACCGTGGGGAGTCGATTCGGCGCCGTTCGCAGCAATTCGGACTGATGTATGGAACGACTTGGCGCATTTTACGTCGAGATCTTAGTTGAAATCGTACAAAATACCTATTGTGCAAGAACTGAACACGACATCGCTTAGCTGTATGGGTTCTTGAAAAGTTCCAAGAAGATCCAACGTTTTCGAGCCAAATTTTGTTCAGCGATTATACCCATTTCTGGTTCAATCAATCGAAAGACATTCAAGATTTCATCCAGAAAAACAACGGTTTGGTGTGGTTTGTGAGCGGGAGCAATCATCGGTCCATATTTCTGAAAAAATGGTGCTAAGAACGTAACCGTCAATGGCGACAGTTAACGCGCCCTAACCGACTATCTGATACTTGAAATTGAAGCTCGTGATCTCGATGACATGATCGGTTTCAACAAGATGGCGTCACTTTTCACACATCGCATCAATCAATGGATTTATTGAGAGAACGTTCGGTGAGCACGTTTTTCACGTTTTGAGCCGGTCGATTGGGCACCAAGAAGTGATATCATACCGTTAGACTTTTTCTTGTGAAGATATGTAGAGTCTAAAGTCTATGCGGACAATTCCGCTTCGATTAAGGCCTTGAAGCAAATCAGCACGCATTTCGGGTGATTGTGTCTGGAGTGTTTGCTTTGTGCGTGAACAAAGTCCATGTAAGAGACGGTGACGGACGATATGGCAAATATCGTGAAGGTATTGGTTTGTGAAGACTTGCAGTTTTTGGATGTGAGAGACTACGAGTGGAGGCGTCTCCAATAAACATTAATAAACGCCTTTTAAATTTGATATATTTTTATTTAATTTGACATTTTGTAGTGCATTTAGTCATCAATCAGCTATCAGCGCATTCAGTATGCATTAGCTGTAGTTATCAGCTGTCGATATGAGCATGAATACTTTGCAAATATTGGTTATCGTCTTGTAACCGCATTCTTCTAATCTTTAGACGCTGGTCGCCCTGATGACTTCTCCACTTGGTTCATTATTTTCTTGTTAAATGCCGAAGGAGTGTCAACGCGTACAATCAAACCAAGAGCTCCGACTTTCGCCCCCTCTTTGAAAGCTTTACAACATTTTTCTTGCACCCTTCGCATGTTACCCTCCATTACTCCTCGTCACCCCTCCGTTGACGATAGTCTTCGTATAGTTCCATATATGTGCGTGTGTATGTCATTGCTGCCGTTGGCATTGTCTTCGGCGCTGTCAACTGTCTACTGACTATTGTCATGCCATAACGTACTGTCGATTTGTACATTTCCGCGTGCGTGTCGTGCATAGCCAACTACTGCCTCGCATGCATGCGTCATGCATGTACATGTGTCCGTGCGTCTGTCTGCTAGCGCACATGTGGGATCCGCGCGCTGTGTGTATGTGCGAGTGTTCGCGCGTCCTTCGCTGCTTTGCGCTTTTTGCGTTGCTCGGACGCAAGCAGTAAACAGTTGGTCGCGCGCCGGCAGCGAGTTGATTTTGTTAGAACGCGTGAACGTCCTTTTCAAGCGGGTACAACGTAACGGCTAGTCGCATAAACCGCACCGCGAACCTTAGAAAGAACCATCAGAACCGTCGTCGAGGCAGCAGCAACAGTGGAAAAACAGTGGCAAACGCCGCGCGGCCATACAGCCTAGGACGGAGGTCCGCCACTGCTCGCGAGGACAATATGAAGCAATAAATTTCCGGTTGGTGTACGCTTTCAAGTGGTTATCTTTCCTTGTGCGGCCTTTGCTGTTGCTTGCGGTCGCTATTGTTGTTTAGTTTGAAGTCTATTATGTGCAGTTATTTGTGTGTATTGTTGTTTTTTTTATCAGCTGTGCTCGTTTTGAAAGTTCTAAAAAATGTTTTTTTTTGTTTTTGTTTTTGCGCTTGTCGCTTTGCATATTGCCAATGTCAATTCAATTTGCCCGAAGTGGGCGGAAAACGAGACATTTCGTTCTTTAAATGATTGCAAGTGGCTTGACAAGCGCGTATGCCTGTGTGTGTGTGCGTGTATGTGCATGTGTGCGCAGTGGGTGTGGCAGTGGCCAATGTAAATTTGTCATGTTGGACAAGTTAGTTGTCATGTTGTGGGAGTTGGCGCAACAAACGCACGCTACCTTCCCCGGTGCAGTGTTCCCAGCATAGTTGGCGTACGTGTCGTATGAGTAATATATTTTGAGATATGACATGTGTTGAAATGAAATATATCTAACATCTATTGCGTCTATACGCTATTTTTATCAATGAGGGTGACAGAAAGATTATTTTTAACTCCATTAAGGAACAGCCATTGTATGTGCTTACAGAAGTGGCCATTGATCCTTGGAAAATAATAATGCAGTTCGATTTAATTCCAATTTTGTTTGGTTATTATATTTTTAGCTGCTTTTATTGATGCCAGGTCGACATTTGATTCAGCCATTGTATTTTTCCGCTAAAAAAGCGTTTGTTAATTTTGAACTCAAGATTTTGTTATATGTAATCCTAGAGGCCATATAATGATGAACGAAATTTTTTTTTTCAGTCTCGACCAATCCGTATTATGTGGTTAACAGTACTGCTAAAAACTACCAAAACGAAATAAATCCATAACTAAATACGGCAGAAACATTAAATTTTACCTACGACATGGTGTGCGAGGGCTTAATGGAAGTCGGTGTAAAAATTGGATACCGCCCTGTTTTTGGTGAAATCTCATATCTCGGGACCTGACCAACCGATTTCGACAAAATTTGGTACCTGACATTCTTTTCATATTTCTATGTGACAGAGCGAAAATGGGCGGTGTACTATCACGCCTTCTTTCCATATAGCACAATTTCAAATTCCACTTGTTTCTTTCACTTTTCAGTAAATCAAGAAGCAATTAATATAACGCGATGAAACTTTGCACGAATAATGTCTTTGGTCTATGCCATCTTTTGACCAAACATTGTTCAAATCCAACTAACGGTGTTTAAGCACCTAGATAGATTCGGCTTATTACGACCCCAGTATCTATAGTTGATTTTTGATCGAAAATATTGGTCAATGTGAGAGAAATATAATTTAAAATCAGCGAAAATGCTTCTCTGACAATGGCAAGTCTGTATGCCAAAAATGGGTTGAATCATGTCAATACTTCCCTTAGCCCCCATACACCTAATGTAAAGATTTTCCGACTTCCTGCTGCCTTTGCCCTATATGATTGGTTTTTTAGTATGTGTCTGGTTAATAGTTTGTCGTATTAGAAAAATAGATAAAAAAAGATAAATATATATCATGATTTTCGTTTTTCTAACAAACCCTATGTGTCTGTCAATATAGGAGTTATACGAGTATATACGAGTATATACATACATATGTAGTATATGTTATTTTGTACTATCGATAATATAAAATTGCTTGGATTTCGATTCTCTAGTTAACGTTTTATACATTAAAGTATTTCCCTCGTTTTGATTCTTGCAAGTTGCAAGAGTATAAAATGTTCAGTTGCTCCCGAACTTAGCCCTTCCTTACTTGTTGAAGTTTCCTTTACGTGAAGCTAATGGCTTTCAATAGGAGGCTTGTTCAAAAAATATCGCAAATTTTGTATTTTTTAAGAAAGTGTTTATTTATTCATGAATATCTATTTAGTCTCTTGGCCAAATACCATTTTCTTCACATCCTTAATGTTTTCGTGTTTTCTTGACATGCTCGGGCGTCCGGTATGCTTTTCGTCGTTCACATCTTCTCGATCCTCTAAGAACTTTTTGTTTGTTTATCGATAAATGTTGCTTTTGTCCAAGGTAGCTTCACCATATGCCACATTCAACAAAGTTTGCAAGGCGAAATTGTCGCAATCTTTCCCAGATGAGATAAAAATTTTTAAGCAAAAACTTCTAGACTCGACGGGAGTAAAATATCTACCCAAGGTCCTCAACCTGCTGCTGAGGCACTCTTCATATACCTAAGTCTCGTCTCGCGAGTCAAGAGTCGTTCTAGATATTACTGTAGCTTAAACTCCTACTTATATAGAATTGAACAAACAAATCAAATATATGTCTTGCGCGCAATGAATCCTCCATGACTCTAACAATGTGTCGCTTGGACTTAAGCTCTATTCAATCGCTCTTGGCACATCAAAAACTTGCGAATATACAAGGTGCGTTCCAAAGTAAACAGGGCTTTTTGAATCCAGCGCCCTCTGGTGGCGCCATCTATATGTCGATGCGTTAGAATCTGCTATCTTTATCGCTTGTGCAGTGAGAATTTCATGACACTTCATTGATTGGAAGTGAAGTTATTGCGTTTGAAGTGTCAGTATGTTTGTGTTATCGGTGCGAAAATGAGCTTCGAACAAAGAGCCAACATTAAATTTTGTTTAAAATTGGTAAAACTTTTACCGAAACGTTTCAATTGATGAAACAAGTTTATGGCGATGATTGCCTATCCCGTAGCAGAGTGCACGAGTGGTTTCAACGTTTCAAAGTGGTCGTGAGGACATAAATGACGATCAACATGTGGGCGAATCAAAATCCGTGATCATCGGAAATTCCATCGAAACTGTGCGCGAATTCATCAAAAATCAGCCGAAATCATCATTGAAATTCATGGAAATGGAATTGAAGATCTCCAAAACATTGATTTATCGCATTTTGACCGAACATTTGGGCTTACGAAAAGTGTGTGCACGGTTTGTTCCGCACAAATTGACTGACGACCAAAAATTGCTCATATCGATCGACGCTTGTGACCGATTGTTTGACCAAAAATCACATTTTAACCATTAACCACTTCCCGTATTCACCTGATATGGCACCGTGCGCCTTCTTCCTTTTCGGAAAAATGCATCTGCCAATGAAAGGAAAGCGTTATGCAGACGTAAAGGCCATTCAAAAGGCTTGCACCGGCATATTGTCGGTCATGCCGGCCAACGAGCTAAAACACTCGTTCGACATGCTTTTGGACCGTGCAAAAAGCTGTATTGAAGCAGAAGGAGACTATTTTGAATAAATTAAATTGATTTTGCCGAAGAAACCATTTGTTCTGTTTTTTTTTTTAAGTATTGTTTACTTTGGAACACACCTTGTAGTATGATTTAGTCGACGAAGTAACAAAATTATTCTCGTTCTCGCAGCAGATTTTAGGAAAAATCCCTAGAATTGTTAGTAAATTAAAACGGTATTTAGATTTGAATGGAACTGGACATGAACATTTCGATACTAAATCCTCTAGTTAAGAAGTTTTGAAAATGCAAAAAGAAATATATTTTATATCAGATAATTTTTTGATACGCAGTGAAACAAAAGTTGTCCCCTAGCGACTATCCCTGACTTTCTGCTACTGTTTCCTAAATAAAATGTGCCTTGCTTCTGAATAATTTTCATTAAAACCGTTTTAATGTTTTCAGAATCGAAGGAAAACGGAGAATCAAGCAACAACAATGTTGCTAGTGCAAAACCAGCAAAACCAACAACAACAACAACTACTACTAAAACTACAAAAACAAAAGCAACAACAAGACACCACAACACTTCCACACCAATGCAGCAGCAACAACAGCAGCAATTGCAACAACAACACCAACACCAGCAACAACAGTTGCAATTGCAGACGACGCAAAAGCAAGCACAGACGCAACAGTTAACCAACAACATCATATTGCTGCGCGGCGCACGCAACGAAAACGGGCAAATTGTCATACAGAACAAGCATGGCATAATCAGCATATATAATAATGATCAGCAACAGCAACAGCAACAACAACTGCAGTTGGAACATCAAAAACAGCAGCAACAGAAAATTGATAAAACAACCGTTGCTGCGACACTGACACAATTGCCCACAGCCACAACAGTTGCACGCAAATCAATACAAACAACAGCAACAACACCCACAACAACAACATTACTTGGTAATACGAAAAGCGCTGCTTATGTTGCCAAGGAGACCGCGGCGACACCGTCCCAAGGTGGCAGTGGGGGCGGCGGTGGTTCCACTGGCAATGCGACCAACACAATTCTGTTGCAAACGCCAATCAATGCAAGCCAACTGGAATCGGTGCTGCTGCACACGGCCAATTTGAAGAAGACATCCAACACTTCTACCGCTGCAGATCGCCAGTATCTCTTTAAAACGGTAAGTACCTGTTGTTTTACTTATTATGAGCACTGTACTAACGCTCTTCTGCATTACAGGCCTCGCGTAGCCTCAGCACGGACAGCAATCGCCTAGGTCGCGCCTCGGAGGGCGGCAGCATGGGCAGCGGTAGCTTGAGCAACAACAGCAGCAGCAGCAGCAGTAGCATCGCCAGCAAAGCACCGTTTGTGTTGCAAACACTTAAGCGGCTGGAGAAGTCGCAATCCATACTAGTCATACGTAATCCGTCTGCCTCATCGGTGGCTGCGCTCACAGCCTCTGCTTCCGCATCATCGCTATCGACAGTCTCCTCGTCGAGTAATATTGCGCACGCCGCAACCTCCACCAGCTCAGATCATGTGTCCAACACCGGCGCGCTACTTTCCTCATCTTCCGTTTCCTCCTCCATATCGGGTTCCACGATTTCACTGTCTTCGGGCCATTTGGTCACGGCAGCGCAGACGGTTAGTGTTAGCACCAATACACAGACGGGCGCCGTGAACTTCACACGTGCTACCAAAAGTCAACAGACCAATGGAACGGCTGTGGTGTCATCCGCAGCTACAACAACAGCCAAATTGGGCAATATCACCGTGAACCGCACCAGCAGCGGTGCAACAACAGCTGCTGCGTTATCAACGAAAACGACGCTGCCAGTTTCTGCTGCCACAACAACTACAACATACTTGCGCTTAGCCAATGCAACAACTGTGTTTGCCAACAACAACAGCGGCAATCACAATAATGGTAGCGTCAACGGGGTGGGCATGAATAAGGTTGTGGTGGTCAGTGGCAGCAAAAGCCATAACGTCAGTGCTGTAAACAGCAGTAAGAGCATCAGTGCGAGCGGTATGAGAATTGTTGACACACATACCCAACAACAACAGCAACAGAAAACGCAACTCTGTTTGTCCGACATGCAGTTGAAGCTAGAGACGCGCGGTGGTGGGGCGGGAGGCATCGTTGTTTCCTCACCTCAGCAGCAACAAGCAACAGTAACAACAGCCGTGCACCAACAACAGCAACAAGCTCAGGTGCAGCAGCAAAAACAGCCAGTGTCAAATGCGCCTCGCGGGAGCGGTAAGTCGAATACCTGATTTCATTTGCTTTACAAGCGAGACAATTTTTACCTTTTCTTCATATTTTATTTGGCCATAATATTAGTGGCTAGTGCTTTTAGTAAAAATACGCAACTGAAATTGTCAACAAAATACATTTGTCAGCGTTTAGACGTGCTTTGTTGTCTATTTGGAAATTCGGATGGTGAAGTGTCACTTGGGAATTCACCGGTCGCACATATGGTGGTCTCCTTTACATGTAGTATTACGGTCGTATTTTTGATAGGAAGTTATGTGCGTTTTTCGGTGAGAGCATTGGTTTTGATAAATAATAAAAATATGAGCAAGTGAATAAAGGTGTGATTGCGTCCATTACCGAGGCTTTCTTTTGATGACTAGACTGTTGTTATTTATATTTGAGTTTATGCTTTCGCACACAATCCGCGTTCTACGTGCTTAGCTTACGTGAGCATAACTCAATTAATGCGAATAAACCTTTCTCCAGGCGGAGTGACCTAATCAAAGGCAAAATCATCAGCAATGATTGCGAAGACTGCGCTTTTTGATACTTTTTTATTTGCGATTTAAGTCTGTAAGACAACCTTTTATCCACGAGACCACTTTTGTGATTTCGGCTAGTTTAAGTGGTGTTGGTTTTACTAGGTAATTTGAAGCTGGCTTTGACTAAATTTGATTAGAGTGATGAGCGGGCAAACCGACAAAGGTTTTGAAAAATCATATCAGATAAAGGATTCTTGGTATAACTGCGAGATTATCTTTGAAACTAAGTTTTTGTATTGTAGTCTTTGGTAGCATTTGGCAACATACTGGCTTTATTTTAGAAACATTTTTAGTCTCCGAAGCGACTTTTGTATGAGAAGCGGGATTTTTGAACTTCTTAGCAAGATAGAATTCGAATATTTTTTTCTTTTTGCCTTTATATTATTTCTTATTGATTATTCCAATTACAATATGTAATTAATGAAAACAGATTAAGTTTTTGATCCAATAATTTGTGAATTTTTTTTTTAATTTTTTGTACAAACTGAAATCACAATGCTTTTTTCATATTTGAAGACAAGAACATGATGTGCTCATTTCTAAGACTGTCAGATATATCTAACATTCTGATCTTTTCTTTGAGAAGAGTTGCCAGTTTTCCGTTATTGATCTTGATTTACTGTAAATTCAAGTCCATACTGCGTAAATTATTCTGAAAGAAACGTTCTTCATTACCAAATGCAACCGCCTCCTAAGGACTTCAAAGGGTCATTCCGACCACATAGAACAACACGCCGACCAGACTACGAACGCAACTAGCTTCAGATATGCACTGAGTGCCATTCAGTGAAGTCATTAGAACATTCACCGACTCCCTCCCAGTGAATCGCGTACTTGGAGTAAAGCCATCACCCATTGCAAATGAAGAACTCTAGTGTGATGCGAATCTAGAGCGACGCTTGTCGAACTTTGTTATGAATATTTTAGCATATTAAACTCCTACTCATTCATAATCGATCTAGACAAATCTAATTATATCCTGCATGCAATGAATGCCCACCTAACTAACCACCTCTGTTCGAACAAAGGACCACAATGTTTGATAATAAAAGTAAGAAATGTCTTGTGTAGGGATAACCCAGGCCTGCTGATATCAATAAAGGTTTAAATGAAGCCAGGCATGTTTTTATAAGCTTGTACATTATAAATATTATTATTTTAATACCCTCCAATAACTCTGGTTTGAAATAATTCATAGTGGGCAATCGAGGATATGTTCGAATACCATTCTGAATCCAACTGGTGAACGTAACCGATACTACTTGCTTGTTCTCTCGATAATTAAGCGGAAGAGAGAGACTAGGATTTGTATCGAGTTAAAGGTTGTTCTCCAAACTGTGTGGTAAATATTTTCTTTATAACAACAACAACAGCGTGAAAATACTTTTATTAAATTGTTTAATTTTGATAAAAGCCTGAATTTCTACTGCAACATTTTGGCTCGTTAAGCCTGTGTCTTCTATTTAAAGCAAATTAAGAAGAATTAGTAAAACTTTCGAGCGTTGCGTTCTATTTGTGCCTCGTTCTCTATTTCCTAATTCATTACCTTTCCATCATTGATTGCACTCTCGGCGAATTTGTGCCCATTCACTTCGGTTGTAACATGAAAAGTTTCGCACAAGTGTTTGCGGCTCATTGATATGCAGTTGGTGGTTTCTTGAAAATTTGCTGAGTTCGCTGTTGTGTATTTACACCTCAGGGAGCAAATTGCACTTGAGTGACTTGGAGGAAGAAACTTGTTTCGCTTGCCACTTCCGACTTTTGTGAAGTTAAGTTCATTGATTTCTTTTATACTTAGTTTTTTCATTATTCACTTGGATGTTGTTAAAATATCAACGCGCTGGAAAGGGGAATTGTGACTATGAGGATTGGTGATTACCAATTCGAAATAAATTTAACGCCTTAAACACCTGAACATTATAAATAAAATTAATATTGTGCTCGATAGCTCTGATTATGACGAGCGTGCTGTATTGATCCGAAGATTTTTGAAGATTTCGCTTCACTTTCGTTTATACTGAGTTTTACTTTCATCTGATGTCTAGCTAGACTTGGATTCGCTAAGCATGAGAAAGTAACGAATCGAACATATTATACGAGTATACCAAACATACAGTTAGCAGTAGCAAAAAATTGTAGAAAATAATAATATATGTTTGCTTGCATTGAATAAATATTTTGAAAAGTCCGAGTTAGTTTTGTGAATTTCTTTCCATGCATTAGATATATATATATATTTTTTTTAATATGTTGTGTTTCCGTCTTTTTGTAATATACTATTAGAAAGTGGATATTTTAATCGAGATGTTAAAAAAGGATATTTTGATGACGAGGCGAGTTGAAATTCGGGTGACTATCTGCCAGCAAAAACTGAGATATCTTGATGAAACTTGATATGCGATTTTCGCAATTTTTTTATAAATAATACACTTATAACGAATATAAAATGATATTTTATTTTTATTTATTGGGTGTATAATAGTTAAAAAAATTGTTGAAATGATAAAAAAAGGTCCTGTACGATGTCCACGATTGCGGCCGCAATTTTGGTCGAAAACAAAAATTTCAAAAAGATTATTAATCTGTAGGAAAGTCGCTATTGGCGCCATGTAAACTTGTTTTTTTTTTTTTTTTTTTTTTTTTTTTTTTTTAATTTGACGAAATGGCGGTGGTGTGAACAAAAAGTATCGAATTTAACCCCTTTTTCGACTGTTTTTTGTAAAAAAAAATATGAAAATTAAAAAAAAAAATAAATAAAAGCTTCCTTGGCGCGATAGCAAATGGTGTTAAAAATGTTCTTTCCAAATTGGTACCAGATACCTTCAAAACTCCTCCTTTGAGAGTGGAAACCGTTTTGAAAAACACCATTCTGAGAAAAACGCGTTTAAAGATTGGATTCGCATATATCCCCACACTGTTCCCTTTCCACAAGAAACGCCGTAGCGACCGTAATAATTTGAATTCCGATTTCAAAATTTGAGAGAACGGTTATTATAGTGTATACTATCCGATAATGCAACAAAAAAAAATAAATTTCTTGAAAATTTCACATTAAGACGATCCCTTAATGAAAAAAAAACTACGAGTTCGTAGATGGGCGTAATGGCGCGCTGCCACGCCCACAAAACACCATTAATCGAAAACCTATAAAAGGCCATAACTCACACCAAACTAAGTACATGGGATCGCATTAGTAGTGGTCGTGGCCCCGCCATCTAATAAATTTAATGTACATATCTCCTAAACCAGTAAAGCTACAATAACCAAAGTTACTCAGCTCAAATATTATAAGTACTCCTATCGAAATCGGAAGATAACCCCACACTGCCTACATAACGTTACTGTCAAAAACCAAAAAAAAATTGCCTACAAGATGGCATGAGACGGCTTTACTAGAGCTTGTGTGAAAATTTGACGATGGACGTTGCACCGCCCACTTTTAGGTGAAATCACATATCTCGGGACCCAACCACCCGATTTCGACTAAATTTAGTACGTTGTATTTTTCTCATATTTATACCCTGAACAGGGTATATTAAGTTTGTCACGAAGTTTGTAACACCCAGAAGGAATCGTCGGAGACCCTATAAAGTATATATATAAATGATCAGTATGTCGAGCTGAGTCGATTTAGCCATGTCCGTCTGTCTGTCTGTCCGTCCGTCCGTCTGTATATATACGAACTAGTCCCTCAGTTTTTAAGATATCCTTTTGAAATTTTGCAAACGTCATTTTCTCTTCAAGAAGCTGCTCATTTGTCGGAACGGCCGATATCGGACCACTATAACATATAGCTGCCATATAAACTGAACGATCGGAATCAAGTTCTTGTATGGAAAACTTTCACATTTCACAATGTATCTTCACCAAATTTAGTATAGATTATGTATTTTCTAAGGCAACAATGTAATCTCCGAAAAATTGTTCAGATCGGTTAACTATAACATATAGCTGCCATACAAACTGAACGATCGGAATCAAGTTCTTGTATGCACAACTTTCACATTTGACAAGATATATTAACGAAATTTGGTATATGTTATTTTCTAAGGCAACAGTATAATCTCCGAAGAAATTGTTCAGATCGGTTAACTGGTAGCATATAGCTGCCTTACAAACTGAACGATCGGAATCGAGTTCTTGTATGCACAACTTTCACATTTGACAAGATATATTCATGAAATTTGGTATATATTATTTTCTAAAGCAACAATGTAATCTCCGAAGAAATTGATCAGATCGGTTAACTATAGCATATAGCTTTCATACAAACTGAACACATAGTTACTAAAAGAAATGCACCTGTGAATGGTATATTAGCTTCGGTGCAACCGAAGTTAACGTTTTTTCTTGTTTTATCTCACAGTGCGAAAATAGGCGAAATCGGATTAAAAACACGCCTACTTGCCATATAGCACACTTTTAAATTCCATTTGATTATTTCACTTTCCAGTACACAAATCAAGAAGTAATTAACATAACGGGATACAATTTTGCACTAATAATTCCTTTAAAGGAATCCAACCAAAACTGTCCAAGCCCCTAGATACCGAATATGTGGACCGCAGTATTTATAGTTGACTTCTGACCGCAAATATCTGTCAATATGTGAGATATATACTTGAACTTCAGAGAGAATGCTTTCCTGGAAATAGTATACTCGTATCGAATCGGATCAATACTTCATTGAACACCCGCATACCTAATAGTTATAAAGATTTTCGAACTTTCGGGTCAATTTATGCTGCATAAATCGGCCCATTAGTGAGTTTTGCCAATAATAATGAGAGAGCGTGTTTTACTCATAACAGTGTACCTTTGTGCCTAAAATAGTAGATAAATTTGAGCAAAAACGTGACCTAGCCACCATACAACTATTATCTGGATTTTCAAACATCCGGCTGACATTACTCCATGTGATTGGTGGTTGTATATGTGGCACCTTAATGAAACTCAGGAAACACTTTTTTAGTATGTGGCATGATAATAGTTAGTAGATAAAATCGGGTCGATATTAGCCCAACTCCCTTAAACTACATATAACGTATGCCGACTTTGCCGGTCAGTGTATAAGTTATATAAAGTATATGAATTAAAAGTTACAAATTGAAACTTTAATCCATAGTTTCAGAGATAAAAATCCAAATTTTCAATTTTTAATCGCAAATCTGAATTAAAAGTCCAACTATAATACTCCAAGGTAAGTCTTTATATCTTGAATATTTTAAGAATGACAAATAATTGTTACTTTTAAAAGCTGCGAAAATAGAAAAGTTACTCAAAATACAATCCAGCATGTAGTTAAAGAATACTTTAAATGTAAAGGTATTTGAATTGAATGCACTCTTTTCGAAGAGTTTTATTATTTTCCATGTCGCATTAAAACTTATCGCTCTTCACTCCTTTCGTTAAATTTGAGATTTGCTTTTCACACTTGAAAATGTAAATTGTGACTTTTAACACGCTCTAAACTACAATATGTTGATGTCAATCTTTCGGCGCACAGTCGCCCACAAGACGCTTGTATCGAGTTTCAAAATGTCCTTTGGCCATTGGGAATTCGCAGCAACTCAAAGGATAATGTAGCATGTTTATTTGCTGTTCACATACACAAGCACACATCTATTGAAATGTATGCTAACAAGTAAGGAAGGGCTAAGTTCGGGTGTCACCGAACATTTTATACTCTCGCATGATAAAGTGATAATCGAGATTTCATTATCCGTCATTTACATATTTTTCAAATACCGTATTTGTGTAAAGTTTTATTCCGCTATCATCATTGGTTCCTAATGTATATATGTATATATTATACAGAGAAGGCATCAGATGGAATTCAAAATAGCGTTATATTGGAAGAAGACGTGGTTGTGAACCGATTTCACCCATATTTCGTACATGTCATCAGGGTGTTAAGAAAATATTATATACCGAATTTCATTGAAATCGGTTGAGTAGTTCCTGAGATATGGTTTTTGGTCTATAAGTGGGCGACGCCACGCCCATTTTCAATTTAAAAAAAAACCCTGGGTGCAGCTTCCTTCTGCCATTTCTTCCGTAAAATTTAGTGTTTCTGACGTTTTTTGTTAGTCGGTTAACGCACTTTTAGTGATTTTCAACATAACCTTTGTCAGGGAGGTGGGCGTGATTATTATCCGATTTCTTCCATTTTTATACTGTATATGGAAATGCCTGAAGGAAACGACTCTATAGAGTTTGGTTGACATAGCTATAGTAGTTTCAGAGATATGTACAAAAAACTTAGTAGGGGGCGGGGCCACGTCCACTTTTCCAAAAAAATTGCGTCCAAATATGCCCCTCCCTAATGCGATCCTTTGTGCCAAATTTGACTTTAATATCTTTATTTATGGCTTAGTTATAAGTTAGTTATAGTATAGGTTTTCGGTTTTTGCCATTTTGTGGGCGTGGCAGTGGGCCGATTTTGCCCATCTTCGAACTTATTGAGCCAAGAAATACGTGTACCAAGTTGCATCATGATATCTCAATTTTTACTCAAGTTACAGCTTGCACGGACGGACAGACGGACAGACAAAAATCCGGATTTCAACTCTACTCGTCACCCTGATCACTTTGGTATATATAACCCTATATCTGACTCTTTTAGTTTTAGGACTTACAAACAACCGTTATGTGAACAAAACCATAATACTCTCCTTAGCAACTTTGTTGCGAGAGTATAAAAATCACTTGGAATCTGTTATAGATGAAAGTAGGGAAGCTGTCACTCTGCCCCGTCAGAGATCCTTAGCTGTAGCTCAAGCATCGTGACGAGTTGAGTTGATTCAGCCACGTCTTGCAAGCTCTACAAGTTATAAGCTTTGTTGTAGGGTGTTTTAAGGGTATATGATTCTCTAATAGGATAGCTGTCAAAGTAGACATATGAGTTTGAAGTTTATGTTCAGTATTCTTCTGTAAATTACTATGTAAATAATTTAACTAGAAAAGTTTTTAAAATTCGTCTGAAATCATTTCCTAACCCCGCATTCTGTGCGGCCAGCTTATACTCGTTTATCTCTTCTCATATGCTAGCGAAGAAACACATTTTCTAGTACTATTTAAGTATTTAAAGCGCGAACTATCTTAAGGAGATTTTCCAGACTTCCAAATAAGCCTGAATTGGACACACAGGTAATCGGATTTGACTCCGTTAGAGAACTTAAATATATATATGTGTATGCATCAACTTTATGGTCTCATCTATGTCGATCACCTAGCAAGGACTGACCTGTTAAAAAAGCTTGGCGCGCCATTGGCAAGAAAAGCCCGGCCTTGCTAGAAAAAAAATCAAAATTGGACCGAGAGAATAATCTTAGTAAAACTATAGCGAGCGTTAGCGCATTAATTTTTCTGTTTTTGTTTGGAAATAAAAGTTCTACCTCTCTAAAAACACCCTACATAGAAGATTCGCCACTGGAAAAATATTTCCGAAATATTTTTATAAGCTGATGGCCGATATAATTATCTTCCACATCTCTTGTTGTGGCAATTGTGAATCATTTCTTAATTTAAACTACAGTTACTCATACAAGTAACAAAATCCTTAGACAGCATGTTGCGCTCGGGTATAAAAATATGTTCACATGTGTTCCCAGGCAGCCTTTTGGGGGTTTGGTAAGCGCACTTGAAGAGCCAACCCACTTACAGAGCACAACTGACAGCAAGCAGACAACAGACGAAGATGGTTAGTTATTGTTGTTAGTGGTATTGGTCGTTTCAACGATTTGTCGATTTGGCATTACCGATTACGCTCAAGTGACAACTTCACTTGCGCTCGAGTGCAGCTGTGGCAGTAAGATTAAATAGGTGGCAGCACACACGAACAGCGTATGCCAGCCGAGCAACGACGAAGGGCAAGTCGCAAGTGGTAAATGGCAGCAGCGCCTGCGGGCGTCGACGCGCCGCGTTGTGCTGATGTCTTCAGAATTTTCGATATGTCGCCGCTGTGATAATTCGACAATCTCGAAGCGTTTCTGCTGACAAGCAATAAGAAATGCTTATGATAAACGATTGAGAGGACGAAGCGGCGTCGACAGTGCCGCAACGAACGCGCGTGCAGTAGCTACTACGAACCCACGTGAGGAGATGCTTCGAAATCACTTAGTAAGTGGATTCGCCAACTTGAGTATTGCGTCGATAATTCACAGCAAGTGGCGCTGTGGGGCGTGGGTGGGCTGGTTGCCGCTGCAATTTTTGGCTTTCGCACAGCTTGGCGCGATTGTTATCACGACGCGCCTGCTTTCAAGGCAAGCGCCACATATCGTGAGCAAGAATTAATGAAAATAAAATAAGTCGAGTAAATACTTGTTATTGATAAAACAATAACTTTTGTGTGTAATTTGTATTGTTTTAATTTTTTACTTATTTAAAGTTTGGCAACGAATTCTCGCGTACACACGTGTGAGCTTAAGCAGTGATATACAGTCTATTAAATTGTGGTAACACCAAACACCCTTCGCTTATTCGCGTTTTTAACCTTCGCCGTTGTATCTTTGTTGCATGCAGCGCCTGATTTTATGCACATTTCAAATGTTACGTATACGACCCGTGGCACAATCACCATTTAACCTTTCGCCTCGTTGGCATAGCCGTTGCACTCATAGCTATTTCTTTATTTTCAATGCTAACGATTGCAACAAACAAATGAGTATAAAAAGTCCAGTTGTAAAACAACAATAAAAATGTTTTATTTATTTGCGTTTTTGTCTGTAAAATAAGTGCACAAATTTTGGAATTTTGGCAGTAGATCAGTTGCATCTAGGAGAGATATGCAGGCCAGTACCTGGCGGTGCAATAGCTAAACAATGATCTCCCTGATTCCCGCATGCTCATATTTGTACAACTTCATGCGAATGATTGCGGGCAGGAAAAGTTTTGGAGAAATTAAAATCCCTCAAATAAAGCGATTCAAGATTGGCTTCTCCTGCAAAGGCATTTGAACTATTTTGTATTTAAAGCACTAAGCATAAGAACGTTCTGGTAATAGCGTTCAGTGTTTTTTTTTTTTTGGTTTCCGAAGTAGGAATTTTCCAAAGATAGTGCTGAGGTAAGCTGGCAACAGGCGTGATTCATGTTGTCCGCTAAAGTACATCTCTTTCGGCTGCTTTCGCTGCTTTAGCTTGTATTGGTAGCTGCGGGACCTGCGTTAAGCACTACTTCGCTGGACCAAGCAGATAAATGCCTCTTCACACTCTCTCTCCTAATTTATTCATGTGTTCTTAGGCTGCTCCGCTGCCTTTCTTTTATTCTTTTTTCTTGTAGCGCTATTGCAGGCCGCTCTTTCTTTTTAGCCCACACCAACTCTGATCGCAGCATGTGACTCACTATGTTGTCGGGCGTCATCCTTTCGTTATGAGTTCTTTTATGGTGGTTCTCTCCACAACACACCTCAGTTAAAAAAATGCTCTGCTCTTTAGCCTACTTTTCATCGAGACTTGTCTTTCTGTCGTTTTCGCGCTCGTCGGCTGTTAGGCGCCTATTCATGGCTCTTGTTTTACAATAGAATCCTCTTAAGTCAAAGGTCTTTATATCCGTTGGCATAAAACTAGACATGATAGCAATCGCTTCGTGTGGCATCGTTCTAAATAACAACGTTCAGTGTGATCCCGGAAATTTGCAGTAATGGAAGCCATGATAATCAGCCCACGTTTCCTCAATGGTTACGGCCGTGTTTGTAAATATTCCGCCAAATATTACAGAAACTGCTCTCCTAGCCTGCAGCCTAAGTCAGTTCATAATAGCTAATGTAACTTTTCAACAAGAAATTAAGTGTTATGGCCTGATGTGCGACGATCTTTCTGACCCAAACCTAAGAGTTCTGGTCTTCACAATAGTGTAGCTGTTCAAGTGGGATTTTTATTGTCCAAGCTGTTAAGCAAGTAATCTTACCAGTCGCCATCTGCAGAAGCTGTATGGAAGAACACGAAGTGGAGACATCTCAACACTTCCTTCTTGACTGTTCCGTGTTTGGGAGATCAAGACTTAAACAGAAGAGAGCGCATATTTTCAGACATCCCACCGAGCTGGATGGAATAGAAATTAAACGCTCTTTAAATTTTCTCTCCATTCTACTGGAAAGGACCAGTTTATGCTGCCAAGGATTTTAAATTTCCGATTTGCGAATAAATCCGCAGCAAGTATTTAATTTTCACTGAACACATTTTTTCCAAAAAGCATACGCTGATCACGCTTTGGTACATATATCGAAGAAGAGGACAATACTTGATGAGTGTCGATTGCCTAGCGCATCTATAAGTTAGACTAGCTTAGCTGTAGCCATTGTAATGTTTCCCAGAAGCAAACTTAGTCGAAGCTTGCAATCTTGAACTTTTACGGATAGCCAGGCGGCGCTCCTGGCCTTGTCTTCACCCATGACAAACTCCAGCACAGTACACAACTGCAAGAGAGCGCAATAAAAGACAAGCTCCAACTAAACTTAATCTGGGTTCCCGGCCACAGGAACATTTTCGGTAACGAAAAAGCAGACGAGTTGGCAAAGGCAGGAGCTTTCCTCAACGAATCCGAGGCGGAGATAATACCAAGTCCGCTAGGATCAATCAAAGGAGAGATCAATAGACAATTTCAACAAATTGCAAATAACAGGTGGAAAAACATCACAAAATGCGTCATAACTAAACAATTATGGCCAACATATGACAGGAAAAGAATCAACGGCTTACTAAATAGGTCAAGGAAAAGTATTTACGGAGTAACAGCTACCACAACAGGGCACTGGCACTTTGGGGAACACGCATCCAAAATGGGTATGCCCTACCATGACATCTGCCGTGGCTGCGGAGTAGCTGGGAACATGGAAACAATCTTCCACTTTCTCTGTGAATGCCCAGCTCTAGCACAGATCCGACACAAAACACTTGGAATCCATCTAGCACCAAACCTTGAATGGATTTCCACTAAAAGCATATCGGACTAAAGTAGTTTCATCGAAACCTCAAAATGGTTTGAAAGAGAAGGTGAAACGTAATAGCAGATACAGGAGGTTCTACGAACAGTGCATCAAAATGGCACATCAAGTGTTAATTGAGCCCGATAGGGCTGCACTCCTACCTACCTACCTACCTGAGCTTTCTGCCAGTTCTGCACAGCCTTTATTTAGAGCTTGCGACAACCAAATGTGTGCGAACTATTTCTCACAGGGCCTACGCCGTTTGTCTAAGTATTCGTCAACGGTATTGTACAATTTTTCACCGTTACATTTCTAAACTTTTTATTATATTATTTGCGCGCAACTTATTTTATTAGTTGGCAAAGTGCATAACGGCCTCGCGAGGGAGCATTCCACAGCGGCGTTGGCGTTGCACACGGTTTACAGAACAGTGCTCGGACGCGACCGCCTCACACTTGCATGCGGGCCAGGCCAAGTTGGTGCTGATTTTGTGCAGCTTTTGGCGCTTAATTTGCTAACCATTTCGGCTTGAGCATTTAGCACAGTGCGCACAGAGCTAACATTTGGACAGCATTACATTTGTTTTGCTCAACAGTGCATTAACTGCATGCGAGAGTGCGCTTTGCTTTGCTCATCATTCGCTTTGGCCGCGCTTTGCGGTGTGGAAGGGGCAAGGGCTTTGTGAGTTTCGGAAACTTTGGAAGTTTACATAAATGATTTTTTCCTTTTCCGTTGCCTGCTCACTCTGTCTGTCTTCTTGCACGTTTTTGGTATCTTCTATGCTTGATGCACTTTTTGCATTTACCGTTGTTTCAAATATGCTCTGTAGTTGCAAATAAAGACAAGTGAAATCTACATTTGCTCACCGCTCGTTTGCTTGTGTGCATGTGTGTGTGTGTGACATGTTGTTTGGCAAAGTTTTCGTCTTTCCACACTCCACTATCCCCTCAGGGGTTTCTCAGTTTTTTTATTTTGTGTGCTTTCCGCTTTGTCCTTTGTGCTTTGCACTTTGTGTATTTCCGGCGCATCGAAATGGAACAGTTGGTTCCTGGTACTAGGTTTCACTCGTCTACTAATTAGATATCACTCGGCTCAATTTGTAATTTTTCGCCTCTACTAAAGATGCCCGCCTCACCCTCTCCACTCGGTCTCGACTCCGTGCGCTTTCTTTTTACTGTTTTCCTGGTGGCAAAAGAATTTCAAATATTTTTCATGTGAACACAAAAGCTCGGCGCTTATTAGGCCTACAAATAGACAAAGAAAGATTATGACAATATTACACATCAATTACACTGTGCTCCACTAATGTGTATATTAACCTCACCGAGGCACACTTTTTCATTTGCGAATGTATGTTTGTATTTGTTGGTGCAGCGAGCGACTTGTTTTCAACGCTCTTTTTAAGTTTCGCTACTATTTCCGTATTTTTTATGTCGAAATTAGTTTAAAACTGCCTCTGACACTTTGGAACGATGATTGCCGAAACAAGCCGGGCGTTGCCAGCTAATTTTCTCCTCACGGAGTAGGGCGTGCTCTACTTAGCAGCTAAGTAAATTGCATTTTACGTAATACTTGTAATTAAAAGTTGGTGTTTTCGCTACGAAACTTGGCCTGGGATATTTATTTTGTCGTTTTGCCGAAGTCCGCATACAAATAAATGGTAAACAAACAAAGATTTTAAAAATAGTTGAAGGTCTTAAGAAAACAGAGAAGAGCTATACTAATACTTGCAATGTAATATATATATGTATATATTAATTCTAAAATACAAAACATAAATAATCGGTTGGTTTTAGAGCGCACTGAGCGCGCAAATTATACAGAGAGTAGTGTTCCAAGCAGCTTTGGCAAGGTAAGGGCTTTATCGAACCAACTTGCTAGGGACAAATCATTCTTACATTGGAGTTATGCATTCTACTCTAGTTGAAATACAGTACAGAAACCTACTCGTCTCTCACTGATTTTATCTTTGAGCACTGTTCAACTACTGGCATATTAGCCGTGGGATGGCATTTTCCGATCTCTTCACATTGCCACGGCTAGGTTAGGTCACGATAAAAGATAAGGATCTAACTTAGACAAAACGATAATTCCGTTGTTGTACCTAAACTCCTCTATAATTTATCAGAAAATCCTCATAAATGATTGGGTTTAAAGATAAAACCATACTATCCATCTTTTCCATGGCACCAATCAATGAGATGGTTTATAATTATGTTTCTATGTGTAGTGTGGCGAGAGCTTCATTCACAGTGGTGAAATAAAGTTATTGGCGAAACTAAATTTGCGTTCGTTTGCTTGCTCCTTGAAGTATTTGCGTCTTCCATAAAAGCGCTTGGTTGGTTGATGTTAGGTCTTTTATTGCCGAGAACATTAATTAGACGAGTAATGGCATTATGCTTAGTATGGTACCGCGGCTTCCTGTCTTAATTTAAAATTGAAAACATTTATTCAATGAGAATCCCAGAAAACTGAAAGAGGATAAATAATGTTTTGCATATACAGCAAGAAATCCTCACTTCTTTCTCGCGCTTAAAAACGTTCTTATGCTATTACCTTATTAAAACTGAGAAGAGAATCTTTCTAACACTCTACAAGTGTTTACAGTCTAGTACAGTCTTATCAGAGTATATAATATAGCCGATGTGAGCTAATAAAATCTACTCTTTCATACTGAAGAGTAATCCATTTCGAGCTTCCCTACTTGTTTTTAAAGAAAAAACGCGAAAGAACATTCTTTGACATTTATTTTTTGAAGATTATCTCTTTCAAATGTTGACTGCGGATATCTCATATGGTCCATCCCTTGAGTCCAGTTTTCGATGAAATCACACGATCTTGATAGCCAATCGACTGGCCCAAAACGTGTAGCTATCTGCTCAACGAAGTGTTTTCTCAATTTATCCATTGATTGATGCGACGTGTGAGAAGTGGCGTTGTCTTGTTAAAACCAAATGTCGCCGAGATCACTAGCTTCAATTTCATGCACCAAACAGTCGGTTATCATGGCGAGATAACGATCATTCATGGTTACGTTCTCTTCGGCATCATTTTTGAAGAAATATGGACCGATGATTCCATCGGCCACAAACCTCAACAAAAACCAAACCGTTGTTTTTTGTGTGTGAAGTGGCAGCTCTTGGATCTCTTCAGGTTGCTCTTCGTCCCAAATGCATGTTTACATACCCATTGAGCCAGCAATAGGCCTCATCGCTGAACAAAATTTGGCTTGAAAACGTCGGATCGTCTTGGAACTTTTCAAGAGTCCATAGAGCGAAGCGATGTCGCTTTGGAATGTTGAAACGCTTCAGTTCTTGCACAAGTTGTATTTTGTACGATTTCAATTTGAGATCTCGACGTAAAATGCGCCAAGTCGTTCCATACATCAGTCCGAGTTGCTGCGAACGCCGCCGCATCGATTAACCACGGTCTTCGGGTACACTCTTAGCTATATTCTCTCGGGTGCTATATTTTCTTCACTGCGTGCTGGACGTGATCTTTTTGGTCGAATATTATCCAGTAATGAATGGTGGACCTTAAGATCGGTGATAATGCTGCGAATAATATGCTCAGTAGGCCGATTATGTTGACCATAAGTTGAGCGAAGCGCGTGAAACACATTCTTTACAGAACGTGAATTTTCGTAATAAATTTGAATGATTTTTAAACGTTGTTCAGACAAAAGTTTTTCCATGGCAAAACAATGCAGGTAGACACGTCTCACGCGTGATCTGTCAAAAAAATGCTATTTTGGAAAAGTGCCTCTATTTGGAGCGTCCGTTGTAATTGATCAGCGTGTCGAACTTAGTCGATTTAGCGATCTCAGTCTGTCTGCCTGTTTATAGGCGAAATAGTCCGTCAGTTTTTGAGACTTCGATGAAATTTTGCAAGCGTTCTTTTCTCGCCGAGAAGCTGCTGATTTGTTGGGGTCGCTGATATCGGATATGTAGCCGCCATACAAACCGATAGATCAAAATCAAGTCCTTGTATGGAAAACATTTTTGTTTTTGAAGGGTGTGAACCTGTTATAAAATTTAATGTTTCATTTTAATCATTCCGTTTATTTGTCTACTCTTGCCTTTTTACTTATATACTTTTTATACTTGAAAATACAAATCTCTACACAAACGAGATAAATTCTAATTTTATGCTGCCGGTCAATTTGCTATTTCGGCAATTTAATCGTTAATGATATTGAATTTTTAATTTCACACAATCAATAAACAATAATCCACTTCAGCTAAGAATCGCTGCAATCCACCAAAATAGTGCCTATTAAACTCGGCTCCGCAAGCTAGGCAACAACAAATATGGACGCCTAGTTGGCCATTATATTCACACATGTGTGTGTGTTCATGTGTACATATGTGTGTAAACAGAGACTCTTAGCTTCCAAATTGCCCAAAACAATGAGCTCATTACCATCGGAAAGTGCTAAAATAAACAACAATAACAACAGCAACTGATTCCACCGCTCTACTGACAGCCTCAGCACAAATATACAAGGTCTGTCGCAAAAGAAACAGGACTGTTAAAAAAAACAACAAAAAAATAATATTTTTCAAAAGTTATATTTTTTTATTCAAAGTAGTTTCCTTGTGCTTCGATACAGCGTTTAGCCCGGTCAATTAGCATTTCAAATGTGTGTTTAAGGTCATTTTTCGGAATGCTCTTGGGAATATCGGTCGTCGCCTTTTGGATAGCTGAAATGTCCTGAAACCAGTGTCCTTTCATGGGCAAATGAAGTTTTCCAAATAGGTAAAAATCACAGGCTGCCAGATCAGGTGAGTAGGTGAGTGATTAATGGTTAATATGGAGTTTTTTGTCAAAAAATCAGTGACAAGCGTCGACCGATGACACGGCGCATTATCGTGCAACAGGCGCCGAATGCGGGACAAAAGACGCTTCATAACACCAAGGTAAAACATAGCATTAATCGTTTGGCCAGGTGAAACGAACTCTCGGTGTACAATACCCTCGGAATCGTAAAAACAAATCAGCATTGTCTTTATTTTTGACTTCTGAAGACGACCGACTTCTGATCGTCACAGAGATCCTCACGACCTTCTTGGAACCGCTTAAACCACTCATGCACATTACTACGGGATAGGCACTGATCACCATAAACTTTTTTCATCATTTGAAATGTTTCAGTAAACGTTTTACCCAAGTTTAAAACAAAATTTAATATTTGCTCTTTGTTCAAAATGCATTTTACGACCGATGACCAAAAGCTGCTGTCACTTTTTGATCGATAACATCGATTGTAGTTATCCAATTGTCTTAAAATTTTTACGAAATGTCAACAAGAGATCAAACTTTTTATTTCATATACCCACCAATAGGTGGCGCCACCAGAAACAGTTATATTTAAAAAGTTCTGTTTCTTTTGCGACACACTTTGTATTACAGTTTGTAATATTCCTTCATTGTTGCTGTTCTTGTTGTTGGTGTTTCGAATTTAGTTGCATTATTTTAGCTATTTGCTAATAATGTCATTTTGTTGTTGCTAAAATATAGTCATTCCACTCAAGTTGTTGTTGGCGCATAATAAATAGTTTTGTTCTTGCTGTTGGCTGGCATGGTAGAAGAGTCATAAAATTAATCTTTACTCAATTTATTTTGCATTAAATGTAAACAAAAATTAACAACCGCATACACACACACACACACAGCCATATTCAGACTCACACACGCAGAGGCAACCGAGTTGACCAGAATTTGCATGTGAAGTGGCACAATTACGCACCTATTTGCCTAATATTACACAACATTTTTGCTCATAGCAATTTTGGACATTTTGGTATTTCGGCAGTGAGAAAATTTTATCGTCCACGAAGTGTATCTATCAGACCTTGTTAAAGGCTAAACAGAATAGCTACGTGTACATTGTTTTACAACTAATAAATAAAAATTATATATATATTATAAAAATAAATAAATCATAAAATTATAACAACTTTTGGGTGTTGAGATTATAAGTGCTAGTTTTCTTTTCGTAGTATGCCCAGACTCCAGTTCAAAAAAGATAAAAAACAAGATCCGAAATATCTTGTCAAATAAAAAAATTTCCATGCAAGAATTTGGTTTGTTTGACAGCTATATGCTATAGTGGTCCGACATCGGCGGTTCCGAGAAATAGACAGCTTCTTCGAGAGGAAAGGGCGAGTGCACAATTGGAATTAGATGCAAATGTCAAAAACTTAGTGACTGAGAGAGCGCGTATATTCAGACGGACATCTCTAAATCGACTGAGCTGGTCAGTCTGATCATTTATATATTAGTACATTTTATAAGGCCTTCAATGTCTTCTTCTGGGAGTGCACACACCTTTCGTAAGCCCAAATGTTCGGACAAAATACGATAAATCGATGTTTTGGAGATCTTTAATTCCATTTCCATGAATTTCAATGATGATTTCGGCTGATTTTTAATGAATTCACGTACAGTTTCGATGGAATTTCCGATGATCACGGATTTTTATTGGCCTACATGTTGATCGTCATTTATGTCCTCATGACCACTTTGTGAACGTTGAAATCACTCGTGCACTCTGCTACGGATAGGCAATCATCGCCATAAACTTCTTTCATCAATTGAAACGTTTCGGTAAAAGTTTTACCAATTTTAAAATAAAATTTAATGTTGGCTCTTTGTACGAAGCTCATTTTCGCACCGATAATACAAACATACTGACACTTAAAACGCAATAACTTCACTTCCAATCAATGAAATCTCATGAAATTCTCACTGGACAATCGATAGAGAAAGCAGATACTAACGCACCAGTCGACATATAGATGGCGCCACCAGTGGGCGCTAGATTGAGAAAGTCCTGTTTACTTTGGAAAGCCCCTTGTATTTGAGTGTTGTGCGTCATTTGTGCGTAGTTATTCTTGAAAAGAGGTCGGAAAGACCGCTTCGGCGGAACCATTTTGAGTTAATTGAAGACATTAAACGCGCATTGAAGGCTATTCCGGAAATCGAGGATTGAAAAAAACGTTTGCACAAGTGTATTGTGGTCAAGTGGGATTACTTTGAGGGGGCGACATAGATTTTAAAGAATGAATTAAGAATGTTAAAATTATGAACAAAGTCTTACTATTTTTTGCTTCATGGTAGTAGGTTCCATCGGTAAGAATACATCTTTGATTTCGATACCATTTCTGTTACGAGGCTAGGAAAAAGTTGCTGAGGCAAGATTCGAAAAAAAATTTAATTCAATTCGTCTCAAGTCAAAAAGTTATGCAATCATTTTTATTGAAAAGCTCATGTGTTATCATGTGTCCACTTTGCAGTTTGAGTTTTCGGGCACCCAAATATTTGAAACCAATATGATGTTCACTACGCTCCTTTGATATCTTTAGAGAATCGACTATCGCGATGAACATAATTTTACGGCCATCCTATATAATTGTGTTTTTAGTTTAAAACTGGGTTTCTCTTGAACTTACAGTGGGTTCATAGTCTTTGGTCTGGCCTGTAAGGATCATTTTTAGTATCAGTGGATCAATAAAAAAGCTGTTTACACGAAATTCCTGTTTATCCATTGTTTTTAAATACTCAAAATATAATCACAGATAATTTTGAAATTTATGCATATAATACTTTCTGAAGATTAGCACCTATGTTCCATGCACTTGACATACTAACAAAATATTCTTAAAAAATATTAAAGATTTTTAAGTTTAAGTAAATCCTTTTTGTGTTTCTGTTGCTTCGACTTTGCCGATCTATATTTAGCTGGACGTCCAGGATAACAGTTATTATTTCGCAGATATGGACATAGCGTATACGAGGGACAGTAAAAACCTATTTATTTTGGCTTCTTTGATAAATTTTGAATAAAAAGAATTATGAGGATTCTCACAATTAAATTGGCAATAAGAGTTCAAGCCACAAACGTGCCGTCTTTAAGATCAAGTATGAAACAATGATTTCGCTCCTGTAATTTTGGCTGACGGTCGTGAGTTTCGAATGTAAAATTAGGGTTTATTGTTGTCTCAACGCCTCGTTGTCTGGAAACCTATGACGCGTGGGTCAAAATCTCATCTCTTCAGCGAGAGTTAAGTGCTTAAAGCTATTTTAGGATTTTAAGCATCCTTGCCATGACCTTTCGAAAACAATATAAAAATGTAATTATCCTTCGCTTAACGCATTGAAAAACTCACCTAGGACACGTGTGCTTGTGTGGGTATGTATGTGTGTGGTCGTATTGCTTTCTTGAATGTCAACAGGAGTGCATTTGTCCTTGCGCATAAATATTTGCATTGCACAATCCAGTGCAACTTGATTAACATTCCACGGATGACAAGCAGGCGAGTAGAGAAATGCGCGTGCCACATACACCACGCGCACACAAACAAACATATATCCACTATGTGTATAAATATAGTGCATGGAATAAATATTTATTTAATGTGTGCGCACGGCACGCAGTTCGTCAGGTGCCGCGGAATGCACTTAAAGTGCTGTCAACGCGCGCTAACTCGCCACTTGCCACACACATTCCACATGCTCGTGCGGCATTCCACATAAATTCCACTCAGGACGAAAAGGCGCGCAAACCATCCAGCCAAGGAAGCGCTGCTGCTGCTCGTCTGCAAAAGGCAGTGAAGTGCGGAAAAGGCATGCCAAAGAAGGAAGCGAGAACTTTGTTTGTCAACAACTTTGCCACGTGCCACGTGACACTTGTTGTTATTGTTACTTTGAGTGGTTGTAGTGGTGGCAACGCTGTTGCTTTTATTGTTATTGCCATGTTATCGTGCAAATCACAAGTGTTGCTGTAGTTATTATTGTTAGTGTCGCTGCTGCGTTGCTTGTTTGCTGGCGTTTGCATGCTTGTTGTTGTGGGGAAGGTGGTGCCCAAAATTTTGTTGTTAGTCTAAGCTAAGGCTTGCTTTGGCATGCAGTAGCAAGGCACAAGCAACAACAACTACATGGTCAGTTATCGTTGGCCAATGCGCAGGACGCCAAAAGCCACCCCTGAACCTGCTTAGATTTCACAAAATATGAATGTGCAAAAAGGAGCTAAACGAAGCGCTGGCTAAAAAAGGCGGGAATGGGCTGTCTTAAGCGGCCGGCAATGCATCTATACATGCGTATGTGTGTGTGTGGATGGCTTTGTTTGCGCTAAAAGTTGTGTTGTCTTCGGTGAGAAGGTGCGTGGGCGTATGAGTAACTTTTTAGCCAAATTATGAATTATTTTTCTAAAAATATGCAAGCACATAGTAAATGTAAATAATTATATTTCTTGTCATGTGTGTTTATTAATTAATTTGTTATTTAAATTTAATTATTGATTTATAAATTGATGAACATTTTTATATATTTTATTTACTTCTTGGGGCCTTGGTACAATTTTCTTAATTTTTTTATGAATTAGAGTGAATGCTTAAATTATAAAAAACGGGAAAATATAAAAAAGTTTAAATTAATTTACGATATATTAACATTATCAAATTTTTTGCACAAATATTAAATTGATTTAGGTTATTGAACAACGCCGAATTCTGTTAAAATGATTTGAATAAAACCTGGTACGAAATAAATACATATATTTTATTTGTTGTAAATGCACTGCATAAAGACATTCAAATAATATTGCTAGAAGAATTATGAAAACAAAACACTTATTTCTCCCATAATACTATTGATATTTCTGCATAAATTTAAGGATCAAGTAATTGATTCAGCTAAGTGGATTTAGCCATCTCTGTCTCTCTGCCTGTATATAGGCGAAATGATCACTCAGTTTTTGTGAACTCGATCTGAAATTTTGCATACGTTCTTTTCTAACCAAAAAGCTTTCCATTTGTCGGAACTGTTGATATCGGACAACTACAGCATAGAGCGGCCATACAAACTGGCTGATCAAATTCAAGTTGCTGTAAGGAAAACCCTTTAGTTATTGAGATATCTTCACGAAGTTTGGCTTGAATTGTTATCTGAGGCTTACTTGTAATCTTCGTAGACATTGTTCGGGTCGAACCTCTATAGCATATAGCGGACATACAAGCTGAACGATCAAAATCAAATTCTTGTAGCGCAAACTTTTTGTTTGTGATGGGTATTAAAGATTCGGTGCAAGCAACATTTTGGAATCAGCGCTCATAGTGGTGCATAGAGACCCATACTAATTGGAAAAGAAGTGATTTTCGAAATTCCAATTCAACTTCTTTCATAAAGTTTTTTTTTTTCAAATTATTTTATTTATTGGATCTGCTTTTTCTTAAAGCCTAACAATAAGTTATAAAATCTTAAATCTATTTAAAAACTAGACAGGCTCAGTCAAATTAAAAGATCTCATCTATAAAGTTAAAAGATTTTTTTTTTAACAAGCACATGCTGTTGTTGTAGCACCAGAAAATATTTCAAAAAAAAAATGGTAAACGCTGCCTGGTTAATAGGCCGAGACCGATAGTAGTCCCAGTTCCATTTAGTCGCGCAGAACGCAGGTCGAGGTTATCGAGGTCATACTGTTCTCCTTTTGAAATAAATAATTTGCGATATTTGATTACGAGCTTCATGAAGTATTATCTATTGTAACAATAATTTGCTGTGAATTGAGTGCAACTTCCTTCAGAGGTAACCCTTATTTTAATAAGAGCATAAATGATAATCTGTATTTAGAAAAGCTTCAATCGGTTATACAATAATCTAAAATGGCATTTGCACTTGATGAGCCACTCCAAATTATGCAACGCACAGCTCCAACAAGTATGCAACTGCAACAATAACAGTAATAATAGCAAATGAACAACAAAACGTGCACGAAACCAGCCCCAAACCACACTAACACGCTCGCAAGCCACTGCTTCGCATTCCGTTGGTCGGTGCGAAGCTATTTCCTTGCACAACACTATCGCCATCTCGCTCTGTGCAATCGCAATGCAATCACGAGACGCTTGCACACGTGCTACAACCCATAAATCGCGTTGTAAGCCCCGTGGGACTCTGTGCGTCTATGTGTGTGTGTGTGTGTGTGTGTGTCAGCGTGGCGAATGGAACGACGAATCCTTTCTTGGCTGGCGCTTCGCAGTTTTTGGCGACTTTAGTTTCTAGACTCTGGCCTCGCGTGCAGGACGCTTTGCTGTTCGTTAGCACAGGCAACCTTGGCGCGTTCGTGTGCATTTCAGCTAAGCTCGGGCGGCAGTCGTAGTAACGGCAAACTTGCGAAACTCGCTCGGCGACAGTTTGAACCGTTAACGGATTTGTGCGTTTGAATTTTCGTGCAATTTTAATGCGCCACTGTGCGTATAAATATTGAAAACATTAAATGAATATAAATAAAACGAATAAAAACATTATAAAAATAAGAATGTGCGTGTGTAATGAAAATTAGAAAAACTTACGCTATGACGGCGAAGCATTATTGCTGAACGTTCAATTCGTAAGCTACAAAAGTTGTTTGAATGTTGTGTTGTAATTTTTTTTCTGTAACAACTTGATGTGTTTACAACCATTAAATGTTGCTCTAATTGTTGTTATTATTGCTGTCATCATAAATCCTATCTATGTTATACTATGTGTGTTGACTCTATTTTGGTTGTGGAGTTCAATGTTGTGCTCAACTCATAAATATTTGTGTCTTTTACATGTTGTTTATCTTTCGTATCAATGTTTTCCTGATTAAAATTTAATTTACGAAAATGTTGAAATGTTGCAATTCTAGTTAAATTAAGTGTTTAGTCTTCTGCGCTATGCTATTCTATTGACTCGCCAAACATCTCTGTGTCTATCATAATTGTCAACATTTGCCAGCTACGAATAAACAACATTTGCTTATGTGTTTACGAAATTATCTAACATTTTTTGTAAAGCGATTACAAAAATAAGAAAAAATGTTAACTTCAGTTGCACCGAAGCTACAATATAGGAACACCTCACAAGTTTAGTTCTCTTCCCAAGCAGATACATGATTTTGATCGTTTAGTTTGTATGGCAGCTATATGCTATAGTGGTCCGATCTGAACAATTTGTTCATAGATTATGATTGATGCCTGGGCGAATAAGCCATGCCAGATTTCGTGAAGATATCTCGTGAAATAAAATTTTTTTCCATACAAGGGCTAGAGTTTGAGAGGTTAGTTTATATGGCAGCTATATGCCATAGTGGTCCGATATCGGCGGTTCCGACGAATGAGCAGCTTCTTGATGAGAAAAGAACGTGTACAAAATTTCAGATCTATAGCTCAAAAACTGAGTGACTTTTCGTCTATATACAGGCAAATAGCGAGAAATAATTCGACTCAATTCATCTCTGATCATTTACATATAGATTTTAGAGAGTCTCCTACGTTTCCTTCTGGATGTTACAAAACTTTGTAGTAAACTCAATATACTTTATATATATATAAAAATAATTTATCTCTTCACCGCAAGCTTAGCGCTCCAGCCTTGTTCAAAAAATCTGTAAATGCAGTGTGAAATATTCTTAAATAAATTAAATGAAAAAATGATTTTCTGCTTAGTTAAAACGCAAAATTGTACTAGATAATCGCTATCTAAAACGGTACTTTTAAATTGACAGCTTGAATTAGCAGTTTTGATAAGAAAGATATGTGTGTGCTGCTTTAGTGTCTGCAAGTAAGCGAGTTCTTAGTACAGGCCTTTGAATATTCTCTTTTTAATAAAGACTTTCGGTGGTTTTGCACTCAAAGCAAACGATTTATCGAACCACAACAACACAAACGACGCGTTATCGTTGCTTCCGGCTTGTTTATAGGAAGTGATCGTAGCAAATTCAAACTTTAGAAGCCAGCTAATGAAGGGAAACGCGGAAGAAATGTGAAAATAATAACTTTCAAAGTAATGTCTATCTGTGTTGATCCAGTTCCAACTGAAGCGCCTTACGGTGACTACCGCAAAACAGATTCATCTAAAGTCAAACGGACAAAAAAAGTTTTATTTACAGACAATCTTGCATCTGACGACACTTTGTTTTTTTGTATAAACAAATGGCGGCCTCAGGAATTTTTTTTCCAGAATTTGGAGAAAAACCCGAAAAAATTGTATAATCTTCTTTGAAATTAAAGAAAAAAACACTTTTCAGGCTACCTTGGTCACCAGTTCAGAAAACATAGTTCAGAGAAGTATTGAATATATTCATTTGGAGTTTTGCGTTTACGTTTCATAGCGCCTGAGAACCATTTTTTAATTATCAAATAAGTTGAAAGGTATTAGTCGGACTTACTTCAAGTATGCAGAGAATATTTTTACGATATTATAGACCAAGAAAGTGCAAAATAAAACAAGTTATTATTTCTCTTTTTAAATTCTGACTACACAATCAATCTCAATATATGCAAATACATAAGAAAACCTTCAAAAATTATTCAATGCTGATTGTTTCGAATATAGTGCAGAGTTTCTTGTTTTTTTGTAATTAAATCAACTAGATAAATTATAAGTGCTTGTCGTCACCTAAAATGTAAAATAACATAACATCACTTTTCATAAGCTGACAAGTGAAGGTACAACTATATAACAGAACTCACATTGAAAAATGTATACCATATTTTGGTTATAAAACAGTTACATATTGGATATATTGGACAGCGTTATACGAGATTGCACCTGGCAACACTTGCCTAGGCCAGAAATATATATAGCAGCCTCCGTATATATATTTTTTATAAGTCACTATCGTAAGCAGTAAAAAACTCAATTTTGAATTTCTAAATGATACGTTGCTATAAATTTTACGTGACGTTATATTCCATTTTTTCGGAAATTTCTGCATTCTTAGCAAAAGTAAAGAAAAAGGCTTTTTAAAAGCAGAAAATTTCAATACATTTATTTTTTCAAAGTTCTGGCTAGAATAATCCAGGAAGAAATTATTTGAGAGTGCTCACGAAATATTATATGTATAATCTTAATACAAAACAGTGCCAAAATAGCCCCATTCAAAATGTGCCTCTTTTGAAGTTAAAAAGATCAACTCCGATCAACTTGTTCCATGATAAGTACTTTTTCTTAAATTGCTTCGAGAAATACCAGCTCTGCTTATATCAACGCTGTTTTCTGACTATTTTCAATGAATCTTAGCAGCGTCTGTAACCGAATGGTTCCACAAAGTAGAGCGAAGTGTTTGATTAGATATTCAAAGTAGTTTTATATGCTAATAATAGTCGATCACTTCTTTCTCTCTCTCTCTCTATCTCTGGATAATTTTATCAATTAATCTATTAATAGCTCAGTACCTATAACGTTTAAGGCAACCAGAGCAAGACATCGAAAAGTTTTTAAAATATCTATATTACCGTTAACATAATTGATAAATAAGTGGATTGATATATTAAAAACTTAATGCTGTTCAACTGAATAGAAGCTTCGAAGATGAAGGAGTGATCTACATAGCTTTACAAATTCGTACTAAAGTATTTAGGCCTAGGCACTTAACGATTTCAAACCAAGAGTTACAAAGTGAAAAAAATAACTATTATTCTTGGGTAAAAAAAATATAGCACTTGATGTGCTCAGCGTTCTACAAGTATATCAATAAAAACTAGAACTTCTAAGCAAAGCAGCTATGTTTTTGTTCACAGCAAGCTCATATTGAGACACAACAAAATGGGAGGATCGAAAGTTTACAAACCCGAACATATGTACGTTGAGCAATTTATCTTAAATAAATGATTATAATTATTTTAAAGTGTTTAAAGGGCAAAGATGCAAATTAGATTCCATTTTCACAAATTTCAAGCACCTTGCGCGGGTTGGGTTTTGAAACCGCCTTATACAAAACTCGTAAGTTTTATCAATACCAATATTAAGAATATTGTGAAAAATTTATTATTACTCATTATATCAATAGCCGTTATTTTCTTAAAAAAAAATAATAAAAAACAAGACTTAGCTGTATGATGATTTCTTTTACAAATTACTAACCATATTACTAACCAAACTTCCAGCCACGTGCTTCCTCATGGTTAACTTTGTGAATGTGTGTGTTTCCGATACAAAAAGAGAAATAAACTTGGTGATTCACATAAGCAAATGTTGTCTATTTAGCTACTAAAGAATGTTGTTTTAAATCTAAGCTATGTATGTGTGTAGGTATGTAAATATTTTGTATTTATTAATTCTTGTATAAGTATTTATCAAATATCTGTGTATTTTCGGTGTTCTAAGTGTTTTAAATGTTTGTTAATTGCTGTTAAATTAAAAAACAACATTATTGTATATACACATTATTTATAAGATTACTTATTATTATCACCAAATACGATCACGACTGTGTGAGTGCGCCTCCTGGAACGGTGTTGGCACACAGTGGGGAGTAAGTAGTCGGAAATTCTTCTGCACTGAGGAATATTTATACATATGTACTTATATGTATATCATGTCTGCGAATGTTAAGCGATGTATAATATTCAAAGCAGTAGTAAAGAGTGTTTTTATAAAATATTAAAATCCTTTTTATTTTTGAATTTGAGTACAGCACCTAAATCGAGTTCTAGATAGGCCATTCGACATAACTTAATTTTGTTGCAAATGGTTCAAGCTAGAAAATGTGTAAGAAATAAAGTGTTATCCGAAGAATATGCAATTCAGCACACTAGTTCAAAAAACATTTCTTTAAGCTCGAATTGTAGTAGTTGGAGCTGAAACAAATAAGTCAATAATCAGAAAAATATAATAATGTAAGTAGATCTGGTACCAAAATACTGTTTTCCTCGTAGATTTCCATGATTTCATCAAAATTCAATTGCTACCTTTAGTGTTATTCTACATTTTAAACCGCTACAATCCCTTTTGATGGACATTTTTGCATCCGGTAAAGGAATGTTCTCTATTCAATTTTGCTCAGAGCTATGAAGGTTTCCTTTTATAGGTCGATCTTCCTTAAAAATCGGTGGTCTACTTTGAAATATCTGATATACGTGTATTGTTCTTGTTTTATAGAATCCATAGCCGGAACGATGTTTTGTACATTGCACATTGCTCACAACTTTTATAGTATAACCTAGAGTTCTCATAACTGTAAATTTTAAATTAAAATTATGCAAGACTTAGCATCGATTTTCAATATGAAGTTTCTTTGCTCAAAGAGAGTAATTAATTGTCCTTTATAAACTCTTCACCTACCGAGCTTAATTTAAAATCTATAAAACACTGCCTGATATCATTTCGAAACTGCAGACGCTGTCAGGAAAACATTTTTATTCTAAAATAGCACATATTTTTTCATCAGCTTTGAAAGGACTCATTGTTCTCACTTCACAAGCAAAATTTCGGCAATATTTATAATAAAATTTCCCATAGTGTCTAGGTCTTTAAAATCAGCAATATTATACACATTATCTGCATTTAGAATTGGAAAGTAGTTTGGCTTGATTGAAAATAATATATACCTTAATCTAACCTCTCTGTTTGAATCCCAACCTTTTTAACTCGCTAAAATCATTTAAAAAAATGTTCTTCAATCTTAAAATACTCTTCAAATTGTTGTTCATAGCCGACCCCGATACGACATTTCTCTGATCGCTAATCTTGAGTTCTGTTTTTTTATCAAAATATTTAACTTCAAGTACGAAAGAATACATATGTGAATACCTCACTGAAATGCTATAAATCCTTCAGTATCGCTATTTTCGTTTACTTGATATAAACAAGTTGCTTGTTCGATTCAACATTTGTCAAATTTTTGGAAAATCGAAGACAACAATGATGTAGTGTTGCACAGTAAGTTGTGATTGTAAATACCGTACGAAACGATATTCGAAAAGCAAACAAAAACTTATTTTTGAAGCAGCGCCTTCCTGTAGGACAATTTTTCCATAGAATCTAACAGTTCTTTGGAGCTGGCTGAACCGCGTAGTTTGAACTATTTGTCCGAGATTGACATAATGTTATGAATAGCAACAAGGATTGCTTGCTAATTGGATAACATAATGTAATCTTCGCATACTTCTTCTTCCGCGATTTATTTCTTCTTCTTCTTCTCAGTGACTTTTTTATCTTAGAAATCTTCTTGTCTTAGGTACGAGTATTAAGCACTTTTATTTAAAACGACGCAGATCCAAAAAAAAAATGCTTCTTAAACGTGTATTCCTTGTGAAGAAGAAAGGCAAACATTGAGGTGAATCAGCTTTTAAGCTTTTGTTGCCCAACTAGCTTACGGTGAAGCGAAAATGTAAAGTTTGTTAGTTCAAGTACAAACTTGTCACTCAAACCCCCAACGGCAGCAGAATTCGTGAAAAAGGTAAACATGGAGAAAAAGAAGAAGAAAACCACTACAAAAATAAACAAAAATTTCAACTCTTGCATACGAGTGTGTGTGTACTTATATTTCTGCAGGTATAAATAATAAGTAATAAAAATAAGTCGAGCCACTTATGTTAGCCATATTTATTATATATAAAAATATTAAGTAAAGACAATGATACACACGTGTGTGTATGGATGCGTGTCTGCCATGAGTAGAAAGCACAATAAGTGGGTTGAAGGCAGAAGTTGTTGTAAAGCGATAAGATTTTCCTCTCTTACGTATGCAGCCAAGAAGGCGGAATGCTACTGTGTCCACCAGAGATTTATGTGTAAGATAAATCGCGCTAGCTAAAACATGTCTGTCTGTGTGTATATTATCAATTTAAAATACTAAATATGTATGCGAAATTATTATTTTATTTTTTTCTGGTTTTTTGATTATTTTCTTTGAACCGAGATAAAATGTTGAATGGTGTCGAGCGAAAAGTGGAGTGAGCGCCTCTTCACGAAAGCATTTAAATTTAGTATTAATTTACCAACGTGGAAGACATTGTTTTCGCCGCGATAATTGCCACATTAAAATGGATAATTGCCTTGCTCGGAAATAAAGTGTATAGAACTGAAAGCATTTGCAAAGACACGTCTTAGAACTGCGAATATAGCGTAGTATAAATATAGTGATCGATCAAAAATGTGTAAATAAATAAATGAATAATTTTCAGAAATTTAATGGTATTGTCGAAAACCACATTATTTGTAACTAGCTTCTGAGCAGTGAAATTTAAGAATAAGCGTCGAAATAAATGCGTTTGTAAACTCATTTTAGGCTACCGTGCGCTTTAAAAGCATGAGTACTCGTCATTTTTTTGTTTTTGTAAAAAGCATAGAGTTCAGTAGAAGCCAATGATACGAGTTGATGTAAGCTTTGATATAGAGATTACGCTGCTTGCCTAAACAGTCAAAGTAAATTTACAATTTTTTTCATTGATTTGTGAAGCGATCGTTTAAAAACTCCCGTGGCACTTATTTCGCACGGAGCCAGCGCCTAACTTATTCTTACTCCTCTAATCTCTTTAGAGTGCTAGATGTCTAAGTCAACTTTAATTTAGAGTCATCCAGAATCAGTAGGTAAAAGTATCGGATGTTTTCGTCCGCAACAGCGCTTACATAGTTATCGGTATTTGTGTGCCCTTTACGGAAACCCTGAGATAACACTTATCAAGCGATTTTTGGTCTTCATAATCTTTTGTTTAGATCAAAATTTTGTGCCAATTACACATGTAATTCTCTTTATTCAGTTTTATTCAAAGGAGAAATTTGGCGTTATTTAAAATGCATAATTTTAATACAAACCAATTTCACAAACCTATCAGCTGTGAAATTTGTACACGTGGTTTTTGAAGTTTAGGTCTGCTTGCGCAGTAGTATTCTTTGATAAGATGTACATGCAGATAATAACTGAAACTCGTTTGCAATTAGTAGTTCTTCGAGTAAAATTAAAAAAAAAAAAAACTTAAAAACAACATAAAATATTCTACCTCAAGTATTTTTTTTAATCACAGAGCAGGTCTTTATGACTCTATTGCCTTCGAGTAGCCGAATTGTGTATCATTTCTTTTCGACTAAACATAAACAGTTCGTCTAACATTAATAATACTGGCAAAATCAGTTGAAAGGAAAATTTAAAAGAGATTTCTTCACCTTTATAAGTTCTCTATATACTTGTATTTAATGTCTACTGAACTCGCAGTTTATTAAGGAGGTGCTCTCATGTGAACGCATACATTTTACCACTTTTTAGGAAACATTTTTTTATGCGACAACAAAATTCAATCATTTTAATTCTTTAATATATTTTTATTTGTATTTTGAAATGGACAAAAAAAAAATTTTTTTTCGTTTTTTACATTTTTAAAATATATCTTTTTTAAATCAAAGTAGTCCCCAACAAAAAAAAAGTAGTTCACTGGTCATGGTGATAGCGGCGGTTCATGTTGTCTAAAATAAAAAAATCGAATGGATTATTATTCAGTAGTTCTGCGGCTATCGTCCCTACCAAATACAATCAATTTCATTAAAAAAATTTCAAACTTAAAAAAAAATTCACGAAAATCTTGTTTTTTTTTCGTTAAAAATCGTTTAAAAAAATATGAAAATATTTTCGAAAATAAACAATTCTGGTAGGGACGATAACTATAAATGAGTAGAAGAACACATGTAAATTTTAAAGCAATCGGTTCAATACTTTTTTTTAGGACCATGACAGTTTCAGAAAATGATGATTCGAGAAAAATGTGTTTAAAGTTTAAACTTGTCATGTAGCCTGGTAGACAGTCGCTTACGACACGTCGTCGACTATGAGCTGTAACTTATCAAATACTATGAATTTCGGTCTGAATTTTTCACAGCATGTTTTCAATAGGTTTTACTGTCGAAATAAAAAAAAATATAATTTTCGAGGTGATTAAATGAGAATACCCCCTTAAGCAGGAAGGCTATACAGTACTACGTAGGTTGCCTTTTATATTTCGGGACTCGAAAACAAAAACAATTTTTTCATCGAAAATCGCTTTATTGTTTTTCTAAGTATTCTCCATTAAGATATATTATATATACTTTTTTCTGTGTTTGGACCAATTTTCGACGCATTTTTGCCACTTTGATTGAGATATCTCCAAAACATGCCTTTTGAACGCATCAAAAGCCTCTTCAGGTGTCGAAAAAGTTGACCTCTTAGATTATTTTTTACGAAGGGAATAAAAATAAGTCACTCGGTGCTAAGTCAGCACTTCAGGGTGGATTACGCATCAAATCGATGCATTAAGTGCTTGAAAGCGAAGTTGTTGCAGTCGATGTGTGAGAGCTTGTATCGAGTGTCATCTTTGGCAGTTGGTTTTCCTGATTTCTTAAAAGACAACTGACTGGTTCTGAACCACTCAATATTCACTGTTCTGCGTTGTTCTACTGGTATGGTTGTGACAAGTCCAGTTTTTCCAAAAAACGGCAATCATTTGCTTGGAAGTGCGTTACGAACAACTTTTGTTGAATTCAGTTCATTTTGAAACACTCATACAGTCGACTGCTCTTTACTTTCGGGCTCATATGCGTAAATCAACGATTTCTCTCGATCGAGTTTTTTTTGAGATTGACAAATTGTGTGGGATCCAATGTGAACCATTTTTTTCACAGTCAAATGTTCATGCAATATTGAATGTATGCTAGTCCCACTAATGCCCATAGTTGTCTCAAACTCACGATAAGTCGCATGGCAATCTTGCAATATCAAGGGGCCTTTTCTGTAACTCGATTCGAAAATGTATTCTATTCGAAATTCGGATCTATTTTATCATTATGCGAAAGTTGTACCACCCTGTGCCAGAAAAAATACGTACAATTTTCGTTTTTGCTTTCTACAACTCAAAAGCTAACGAATATTTTACTCGAAAATTGGCTTGAAAATCCGAAAATCGAGTTACAGAATATAAAAAATCCGAATTTGAGTAAATTGATTTTCGAATCGAGTTACAGAATAGGCCGCCAGTTTGCGCACAGCATCAACTTCACGAAATTCGTCCTGGAGTGATCTACGATCTCGAATGCATTCACCACACCATTAATAAACACTAGTCCTTAAAGGAACTTCATCGTGAATTAAGTTCATCTATGCACTCTTGATGAGTTGAGAGTATTTGAAGCGAAACTTTTTAGTACAGAGGTAGTACCGAAGTTAAATATTTAGAATCCATATGATCATAAAGTGCATCGAAGATATATGTATAGTGCGAACCGGTTTTCTTATTTCCTCTCTTTAGGGTTGGTTTTAAAAATTTGGTTACCATATCTTCTCTATAAATCGGTACAAGACAGTATGAGGTTTAGTTCGGATTAAAGTTCCACACTGACATCGGGTTCAGGCTTTCGATGCTTGCTCCTCGTAAACAAAAATCTTCTTTACAAAAAATTATTCAAACACAAAAATTATATCTTTGAACTTTACCTGAACAATGAAAATAATGCCATGTTGGCATTTCCGACTATTA
The DNA here is from genome assembly GCF_024586455.1 of Bactrocera neohumeralis. Classification (NCBI taxonomy): domain Eukaryota; kingdom Metazoa; phylum Arthropoda; class Insecta; order Diptera; family Tephritidae; genus Bactrocera; species Bactrocera neohumeralis. The sequence goes on from NC_065921.1 coordinate 35,144,281, forward strand.
CACGTTATATGTAAAAAATAAAATCTCAAAATAAATATATATGATGGTTAAAACCACTTCCCAGTAGCAAAACAACCATTACACATTAGTTAAAAACCTATATTTCTGAGGCAAACAAACGACTTTCAAAACTTATAAGGTCATAAATTCAAAAAAAACGAAAATGTTATCAAATATCAGCGCATAAGTCGCATAATCAAAACAACCAAAAAAGAGAAGAGAAATAGCGGAGCACCTACACCAACCAACACATGGCGGGCTATTGCTCGCTCCCGCTGGCACCCGTAACGGCCACCGCTGCCATGGCAGCAGCAGCAACGGTCGCGGCCGCAGCACCGCCACCCAGCGCCGGACCGACGATGTATCACCACCAGTCGATGACGGCAATGTCGAATAACGGTATTATCTATCAATCGGCGGTACACGCCTCCATACACAGTTTGAATACAGTACAAAATCAACGTTCTACAACAACACATCATCACATTTTAGCGACGGCGACTGCCACAGCAGCAGCGGTAGCGACTACAACAACACGTCAATATGGCGCAGGAGGTTCGGCAACATCGCCGCCGCCACCACCGCCGCCTCCTTTGCCACCCGCACCGCCACCCTCTGTGTCGGTGGGCAACGGCAGCGTCAGCACCGCAGCGGTGATGCCGGCTAGCGCTGTCGGTGCAGGCCACCACTCGCTTGCGCTGGCCTTGCCACAGCATCACACCCAACAAACCCACCAACTCCAACAACAACAACAGCAGCAACATCTACACCCGCTGCAACATCCCCTAGCCCACCATAATCACCGTCAACCGCAACAGCACCAGCAGCAGCAGCCACAACACCCGCAACTCCATCAGTTGCAACCCCACCATCATCACCACCAGTTGCAACAACACGCGTACAACGCGCAACAGCAGCAGCAGCATCATCATCACCACCATCACCATCATCATCACCAACAATTGGCGCTGCATCAGAACCACTTGTATTTTAGCGGCGCGGCTGTGGGCGGCCATATCGGCCATCACGGGCATCCGCACCACCATCATCACCATCGCCAGATCTTCAGTCAGATGCAAGCCGCCATTATGCCGCTCAACATAAGTAAGTATAGCCAATAAGCTGATGAGAGATGGCAATGTTCTTATATTTGTAAAAAACATAGTGGAATACCATAAGGTAATCGCACCCAGAAAGGTATCCAAACACATCTGATATACTACGTAATATATTTCAAATATTATACTAATTTTTTAGATTTATCCTAATTATTCATATCCAAAAGGTATAATATTTTTTACTTGGAAGTACTGTTGCTTTGTTGTTCGTTGAGCAGTGAAGTCCCATCTATATTTTCGTAACTTCGGTAAGGGAGCGGCCATTCCAGGCGCATGCCCTTAAATCGTAATCCTTAATGCCATGATCGTCATCAAAAGGGGGCTCTCTCGTCCGAAGCTGTTGTTTCCTTTTCATGGGGGGTATTTTTTACGTGGCGGGTCTCAAACCCAGAGCACAACCCTGGAGAGGTAATTGCATTTATTTCTCTATCTGATAGTGATTCGAGACTGTGCAATCTTTCGGCAGAACTTGAGATCAATGAAATATTTCCTGATCTCGAAGATTCATATTTTCATACCCTTGCAACATATTGGTACAACGTCTGATTGTGTTTAACGTGGGATCCTGCTGTCGACAGCTTAACTCCACGGTGCTCAAAAGCACAACGGATCAATACAATGCGTCGATCAGCGCCCTGAAAACTGGGTAAACATTTTCAGTACCAATTGGCAGTGTGGCATGGACACACTAACCACCTTGGTAGGGCTCGAGGCCCATCTAAAACCTCTGCCGTACTTTGGGTCCGGCACCCGGTTGCAATGCAACTCCACATTCGACTGACAAAGTCAGTTCTTCCCGCGATTTGGGTTTTAACCACAGCCACCACGAATCTCCACAAAGGGCCAAACCCAATGAGCAGACTGGAGCGAACTCCAGAGGCTACTGCTCCCCGTGGTACCAGGTTAAAGTCTTTGGTATGACCTTGTAGCCGAAGCTACGATCAGTTGAGCTTCCATACTGCTCTGGACTGGTGGCCAGGATCTTAGTCGCCTCTTACGACAGGCATGCCTTACCGCGGGTATATTCGGTTTCCCCCGAACCCTGAGGGGGTCAACCCGTACCCGCAGGGGGAACATATTGGTACAGTATAATAGTTTTGTTCATCTAACGGGTGTTTGTATTATCTATGCAAGCGATAACTTGTGTAAACGGAATCAAACCATTGCTATGTCTACAAAAACGCTATTAAAAAAATCTATAAAGTACCATAAGTAAGCCTTTAATTAAGATACAGAAGTAATTTGGTACAGGTGATCGCAGAAGGCAGGGTTCCTGTGAGCTAAATATAAGAAAATGGACATGTTTCCATCCCCTAAATGTTTTAATGTACATATGTATCTTCCAAACAGGTAAAGCTAAATTAATCCAACTCGCTCGCTGAGAAGAAGTCATTTAGCAGCTTTTCAAGTTCTATGTAAAATCCGATAATAATTACGCCCACTCCCCGTATAACGGTTATGTTTATAATTGCCCATTATCATAACTCCTTGACTAGATAAGCTACAAAATTTAATTCTACAATGACGATAATTGGCGCGGCGCCGCCCACCTTTAGGTGAAATCCTTTTTCTCAGGAACTGCTTTACCGGTTTCCAAAAAATTTGGTGTGTAAGATGTAATAAAACAAATCTGTCATACACTGTGAATATGAGCGAAATCGGTCGGATAACAACCACGCCTACTGCCCATAAAACAATACATTCCATTTGATTCTTTACTTTCCTGTGTACAAATCAAACATTAATGTAGTTCTTTTAATTGGTATTCCATCTTACGTCCAAACACTGTCAAAACCGAGCTATAACTTCTGCCAAAGTCGAAAGTGTTTACCTTAGAACCCATATACCTAACGTAAATATTTTTGATTCAAAATTCAAAACAAATATTCAAAAATAATTTGTGTCTAATATACGTAACAGTATCCAATCTTGCCTTTAATGGTTGAAATCACAGCTCTAGTTTAAAATAAATTTTTGTCAACGTCTGAAGTTGTCTCCCAGGCTTTGATTCTTGCAAGTTGCGAAAGTATAAAATGTTGGGTTATACACGAACTTAGCGCTTCTTTAATTGCTTTTAAATAAAACTGTCTGCCGAGTACGCAATAATGGAGAGTTTTTATGTATGGACAGTCTTGTATAAAGGCTAATGGGAACATGTCTGAAAAATTTCTCTAATTTTTAAAGTAGTGTTATTTATATTATAAATATGTTCATGATATTCAAGTTTCCCATGTAAAATACAAATCAATTTTCATCCGATTCACTTTATGAGTCATCCAAGTGCTGAAGAAGGAATAGTTTCCATCGAGTACGATTTTCATTGGACGCAAAATGCTAGCATTTACCCGAAAGTGGTTTAGGTACATGGATGTCTGAAATGAAAGAAATATTAATTTTGGAAATTCTAAATTAAAATAATGGCACCATTCGTTCGTAATAACAAGTTCAAAGCTTTTTTCATACAATTATTCGTAAAGAAAGGCTCATAAAAATTACTCTTGTGAAATTTCTTAACATTAACAGCTGTTTCTTCATATGTCAGCAACTATTTTCGGCTAGCCGAAGCCTACCCTAGCGCTTGGCGGCCTCTCTTTCTGCAGCTTACGCTCTCTTCTTTTTTTTTTGGCTTCCAGGAGAAACTTGGCTAGCTAATGATAGTTAGCTGCAGAAAAAACAAACCTAATAAATTTCAAATATTTAGTGAAACCGAATAGTGAGATGATTTTTTTCTAAGCCCTTTTATATTTCAAATATTAGTATTAATAATAACTCTATTTAATTGTTTTTTTTTTTTTTTTTGTGAATTAGTCGCGGATATCGATATTGGTGAATTAGTAGTAAATAATCGCATTCAAATATAATATTTCGATACATACATACATACATACCTCTGGAAAGGGACATTTGTGATTTAAACTGGTGTAGGGTTTCAGGAATTGAAATAAATACTGCACCAATGGATTGCGTTGTGACTTCAAGAACCGGCACACGTCATATTCGGTATTCAAAAAGAAGCTCCTATATTCACCGCTTGTATGCTTCATCAGCACAACTCGTACCTTTGGGGAGAGGAAAATACTTCTATATCTATTAATACTGCTATATTGGAGAGGCGAAGTGAAGTACCTACAGATATGTTGTCCAGTGGCGGTTTGAGCACCTTCAAACGCATATGGGCTTCATGATCTGCGTTCACACCGCAATCTTCGAATTGTAGTAGTTCTTGGTCGAGCGCCTCGCACTCCATTTTTGTGAATGTGTATTTGATCGCGCAAATGCTCGGCACAAAGGCTTGAAGTGATAAAGTTATTAAAACCCAGGTCAAAGAGTCGCTCATGACTTATGCTGTTTGTCGTTGCGTACGGACTGAGCAACATTTTTGGACGAAATAAAGAAATAAACACAAAGCGAATATTGTTTACAGATGGTCTAATGCGAATATAACGAGTCAAATTGGCAATAATTTGAATTGATTGACTTGTTTTAATGTGTTTATAATTATGTGAGGCCGAAGTATTTCTGTAACTAAAAATAAACCGATTATGCAATTCGCATAGCTTCTTCAACTACATATATTATATATAAGCTTATGTGTATAAAAAGTAATGAACAATACACATTTCCATATATTGGGCTGGCGCCTTATCGAAGCTTCGACGCCGCTGCTCACACTTTTCTACTACCGCACTCGCACTTTTTGACCTTGAACGCCGTCTTGATATCAAGTTTTCCATTATTTTCCATTCAAGATGTTGTTGTTGGATGGTAAGGATAAGATAATCTGTCATTGAGATCATCCAGCGGTAGGCCCAGAAAACGTGCTGTTTCGACGGTGTCGGACCATAGGAAATGGGGTGTCAAATGTTAGCAAGGCATGTAAAGAGGAGATTAGAGGTGCGAGGCCTTGTTGCACGCTGAAAATACTTATGTATATTTGATATGTCAGGGTAAGTAGGACTTTAACCTGCTACAGTATCCAGAACGAAGTTGCACAATGGTTATTCTCGATTTTCGCTTCAACTCGAACTCGACGTCTGCAATGGGTAGTGGTTTTACGCCAAGTACGCCATTCACTGAGAGGGATTCGGTGTGGGTGATAATAGCTCCACTGCTAATGGCACGTCAAAAATTTCCTAAACCAGAAAATAAGTGGCATAGTATTGTGGATCTGCTGAAATTGAGTATTGCTTAAATTAAGAGTATAATCTTCTTCATTTCATAAAATATATATCTAAAAAATATAAAAAATACTCTGAAGACAAATTAACTTTACATTATTTTACAACAGAAGTTTTACCCAAATATTAGCAACTATATTTTGGTCAGACTTCGTTCAGGTATAAAAAAGTTTCATGCTACTTTATTTACTCATTTCAATTTCAATAAAAAAAAATTAATAAAAATACCGCAAGACTTTTTTACAACCCATTCTAATTTACTTTAGTTTATATCCTCAGTACGATTTTCACTTGGGATTTCTCTCTAGTCTCTCAATTTTCATTTTGTTGAAAAAGTACTGGTCTACTCGCACTCTTTCTGAACCCACTGTTCGACCTTAATTTCGAAAATTCAAGTACTAATTTTAGAAATACCAGATATTTTAAGTCTTCTCTGTGAGAGTCGTAAATTTTTCAACCGTAAAACTAGCGGCTAATGTAGTTCTTAATGGATTCTGTGAAGATAGCCTCCAAATGGAAATTCAGGTTCCCAAGTCGTCTGACCATCCACGAGTGCATGTCCGGTATTAGACTGTGGGATCACCGTGCTTTAGGTAAGGATTGCCACTGCTAGTTCCACATTTTGGGGCTCTTATTTCGCTTCTTTGTTTTGTCGATACTGTTTCAGGCGCTGGGAGCTAATGTAATCGCTCGAGTGCTTCTCCCTGGTTGTCAATAGGTGGCAACTGGCTAATACTACGGCAGCGTCGGTTGATATAGTCCGGAAAGCAGCAATTAGTCGTGCATTGGATTTGTCATGTAGAGTCTGGATCCATATTGAAGCCGCATACAATATTACTGAGCTCATTACTTTTGCTGGAAGGCAGGCAGTCCTGTATACTATCATTTTGATAAAGCTTTATAGATCTTACTTACTTTTCTTGACGCGTACGCCACGTGCTCTTTGAATTGAGATTTTCAGTTTAATATTACACCCGGATATTTCAGTTCTGGCTGTGAATAAATCTCACACCCCTCTATGGTGACACCAACCAGTTCCAATCTCGTTGAAGATAATTGTATCCCTGTATCTGTTTGTGTAGAATTTTTGGTTTACTCGTTACTCATTCGCCCAAACTTTTATGCTTTTGACCTCAAACATTTATTGTTTATAATCTGACTTACCTCTATGCCTATTATGTTCTCTTTGTAAATATTATCGATGTTGTTATTGGTGTATTATTATAATTAAGCTTGAATGCGAATACATGTGTTGTTTTGGTGTTTATTACTTGGGTTGCTTTGTGAGACTTCATTGTTGGCCTGTTCATTTGCACAATCGCGCTTTGTCTGCTTATATTCTTTAGTTATTTTGGGAGGTCTGGTGAAAAATAATTAAGTATGAAACCAAAATTTTATTCAAAAATTTGGCATGAAAGAATTAATTCATTCTTTCGATTAATTGAATTTACCGAAAAAAATCGAGAATGATATGTCATCCGAGTTGATGCTAAAAGTAAAATTTAAATTTAAAGCATCAAATTTCCAGAATCGTTTGAATACTGGTGATATTCTCCTTATCTTCAAATAGAGATGCTAATAGTTAGACCTGATCCATGAAAAGTAATTTTCGAGGGATCAAAATACTGTGAAGAAATTGTGAAAAAGATTGTAGACATACTTCTGCAAAAGCGCCAACAAATACAAATACAACAAATAAATATACTATACAATTTTGGAAATCAGCTTTATGATGTTATGATTGACTTTACGGGGTCGTTGTGTTGTATAATGTTCCGTAAGGGGTTAACCAGAGGTTAGAATAGTTTTTTTCAGAGAAACTGGATACTTGAATATCTACCATTCAATTCAAGAATCTACTTCCGTACTTAGAGCAACTGCATATCTGTATGTCTATAGGTGTGGTATTCTGCCACCTTTGGAAAATTTCATTGAACTCCTCATTATAAAGATGTAAGGGGATCAGTTGCCATCTTTACGGGTTGTTCGAAGCGAACTGAAACAGCACTCGCTCACATTAACAGTCTAAAAACTCTTACCAGACCTTCATACAACTCCAAGCAGAGTGAGCTCTTAATATAAGCTCGGCGAAAGCAGGTCAGTCGGCAAAAATTTCGGTGTCGCATGATCCTACTACCTCTATATGATGGCCAAGACACAATTTTAGCTGGTTATGTCGGCTGACTGGTCACGGTGAGATTGTTCGATGTGATGGGGCCAAACAATTAGCCTGATGCCTATTATCGAAGTTGCTGAGGTGGCATCAGGATTGAGTTTATTCATGCGTTCAACCTTTTCTCTTGAGTGGTATTGAGCCTGAAGTCAAGTTTTTGCTGAAAGCAATTCCTTAATTTTAGTTGTGTAATAAAATTATACTAGAAACCGATATATTCCACAGCTGTATGTATAATCGACCACATTTGAAAGAGTAAACTATGCACACTCGACTGAAATTTTAATTTCCACAATCGCTTTCGAATTTCAATTGAATGTGTGTTGGTGTGTGTCTTGCGAAGCGGATTGTTCGCACCTGTAAATGTTTGTAAATACACAAAACTCCGATTTGGAGCTGGAACTGCCGCACCAATTGACTGAGCCGGTAAAAATATAGTCCCTCATGCAGTTAAAGACCAAAGGAATGCCTATTTTTCGCTGTTCGCTTGTTCGCCTGTCTAACTATGCATGCAAATGTGTGCGTGTGTGGGAATGTTTGGCTTTATTGAGGTCCTTAGTTAGCTGGGATTTTCGCAAAGCTCCGAGCACACAAAAGCCATTCAACAGCGTTCCCGAAAGTCGTCATACTCGCCCAATAACACGAGTGTTAAAGCGTTTCTAAACGCATTTATGAGCCTCATTACAATCGCTTTTTATTGCATTAAAACATTTGAAGTGTTCTCGTGTCGTGCTCACACATACAGACAGACACGCATACATGTATGCATATGTCTGCTATTGTATGTGTTGTTATTGTTGTTGTTGTTTTGTTAGCATGACACTTCAAACGGCACAATAAAACTCCGAGTGAGTAGCGAGGATTAGGCAATCGGCGACGTGGCAAGGGGCCCAAGAATAAAGGACAAACGCGTTTGTTCGCTGAAAGTGCACTTGGGTTGTACCATAGTGTTAGTGTATGTGTGTGTGTGTGCTGTTATGGCACAGTTGAGGCTTCTCCGTTTTGAATGGATGTTTTGAAATGCGTTCGCAAAAACGCAACAAGAGGTTAGTGTTGCTTCCTCACACACACACGCATACACATGCTGTTACATTATTGTTGATGTGTTGTTGTTGTGTGTTTGTGGCTGCAATTGTTGCAATGACAGCGACGACACTTTTGTTTTATTCCACATTACGTACACGACTACCGCCAAGGGGCACAGTTTATATTTTTTAGCGCTTACCTACATAGAAGAATGCAAATAATAAAATAACAACAACAACACACGCACACACAAACAAGCTTGGGTCACATTGGGGCCATTGTTTGTTGAGGCTCTTGGCAGCGCTTGGCTGTGGTGCGATTCTGCTTGTCTGTCGGCCACATTCACTTTATTATCCTTATGTAATAATATTTTGTCTCTTCCATGGACACATGGTAAAACGCGCCACCCCCTCCCCCTCCCCCTCCGCTCGCAGCGTTCACATTGCAATATGTTTTATTTACATGTGTGCGTGCTTGCTTTTTACAATAATATTTTATTGTTTTTCGTTAGGTTTTGTGTGTGTGGAGAAGCGGCTTGAGCCAGCCAACAATGGCCAGCGATTTTTCACCTGTTTTTGTATGAAAGCGCCACGCGGATTTCGGTCGTGCCTTGAGGCGTACGAGCCGTTTATTGTGACAAACACACGCGCCATTGTGCTGTCCGTGTGTGTGTTCATAATTATTTATGTGTGTCTGTGTGGCGTCGGTCAAAGCGGTCGTAACTATTCATTGTGTGTTCGTTATTATCCTCAGACGCGTTTTTCTCTTAGTTTTCCGTACACATACGCTCATTATGCACACTGCGTTTGTGTGCGTGTCTTTAAGTTTGGTAAGGCTCAAGAGCGCACTAATTTCGGAGTGTTTTGCAAATAATAAGATATTTAACTTCGCGAAATAGAGTTTTCGTTACTTTTTGTCTGATTTAAATTTGTTTTATCAAAATGTTACAAATATGGAATATAGAACTACCGAAATTGCGGATATTTTTGAAGCAAACAAACATTTTGCTATTCTCCAAAAATGTTTCCTTTATTTTTTCAACTTCAAAGTTATTCACTTCAGTCCTTATACTTGCAAAAGTTTTCAATTCATCAAACTTATTATTTTCAAGGCACTTGCTCCATCTTATACAGTGCCTTCCATAAATAAAGGTTTTGTTTTCCAAACTATAGGTGGCTTTATTGGTAAAAATGTGGTAATTAGAAATACATTGCTTTGCTATAGCTGACTGTTTTGTTCAATACTTGCTGCATTTTTAAATGTTTAATTTTGAAAGTAGGGGTTTGATTATCTCTCAAGTATCCTGAATAATTTTGTCACTGATTGCATCGTTGCTTTGGACAACAAACCATGCCTAATTGGATCAAGATACGTCAAATGAAAAACCTTTCCATACAAGCACTTGATTCCGATTTAGGATCGATATCTCAGAAACTGAGGGACTACTACGCATATTTACAGACAGACGAATAGAATCATTCATAGTACTAATTTTACGTTCTAAAAAATATGAGTTTGATTTAAATTCAACTAAAATATATTTTTATTATTAACTTCATGTGCAACGCAATTGGTAATAGTAAAAATATTGAAAAAAAAAACAATTCATAAATAGTACAAAAACAAAAGGAAACGATAAATTTAAAAAATTCAGAGGACAAAAAATATAGAATCATAATATCTTACATTAAAAAAAATTTACAGAGAACTAATTGAAAAAGTTGTTAGTACTTTGTAGCGTACCCTTTATCGTCTAATACAGATGCACGTCTTAGGCATAGACTGAATCAGGCTATGGCAAGTGCTCTGTGAACAAAATACCAGACCTTTGAACCTTCGCTCAGAGTTTGGCCTTATTTTTAGGTTTAAAGGGTGCAATATTTTCCTTAACGATTTCCATAAGTTTTCAACATCACACTATGTCGGAACAGCCCCAAACAATTGTATTGCGGCCACGGGGTTTGAAGAACTTGGTCGTGTAGCGGTCGAACATTTTTTTGTTTTTTGGACGTCGGACTCACGTCCAACTATCATTTCTTATTATATTAATTTTGCGTTCAGACCATAGAAATTAGGGCCATTTTTTTTTTATTTTTACCCTAATTAATGTGTTGTTTTGCAACCTTTATAGGATTCCATCTATGCCGTTTTCTAAGTTTTAGTACCTTTCCGGACAATGTGTCAAATATATTTTTCTCCACAAGTTGTCTTCTTACCGTTCTTGAAGCAATGTGTGCTTCTTATTCTTGTTGAATGGCCGCAGAGGTCTTAAACGGATCACGCATCGACAATCTTGCAATATTTTGATCGACTTCCGCAGTCGTTTTTCGTGGTCGGCCTTTATTTCAACCTTTTTTGGGAAATTTTAAGGCATTAAACACAAATTTTTGAGAAATATTTTTGTAATTTCTCTTCCTTGCTAATTTTGGAACATAATCTTTCTTCCTCTGAACAATGTTTTGCTCGACCCATTTTTCTACATAAATACATAACACAGCCCGACAAAATTAAAAAAAAAGTTACTTCTTTGAATTTATCAACTGATTCTAGTTAATTTGGGCGCGCTGAATTCAAATCTGTAATCAGTTTGTCTCTATCAGCTCTAGTTTTCATGATATGGCTTTTTTATACCCTCTTCTTAACTTATGACCTGAAAAAAATAAAAATATTTTTCGTTTATGAAACCATTCGCTATTGATTCTATGATTTTGTCCTTAAGCGCGCGGCATCTCTAATGCCATTTAGAATGCCATTGTAAAACTTTTCTGTTTGATTATACATAAGTGTTTTATCTTGTCTATACTTTTTGCATAATATTTGCAACATATACCGCCCTTATAACGAATCTGGAAACCACCCGACAATTACAACGTGTTATCGAAAAGTTGTCTAAATTGGTTCAGCCGTTACCTTGGCGAATGGCTCGCTGGGAAAAGATTTTACTCAAATGAGGAGATCAATTTGGAACAAGCGGCTATTTTGAAGGTCTCGAACTTTTACAAGATCCAGCTATGTAAACGTTTAGTACTCATTAGGACAAGGTCTTCAGAGACAGTGCTGTATAGCAATGATTTACGGCTAGCACTCTTTCTCTGCTACGCCTAATTATTTTGCCATTTTTTTGTCTACGTTATGACCTTAATCGTATTATGCTTTGTCGGCCTAACTAATTCAGTCACTCATTTCATATACGTCGTTTTCTTCCTATTTAATGTCAATTTATCACGGACACAGTGTCCTTTGGGCAAAGACGTTTCTCATATTTCACACGAAGTATTAATTAAAAATTAATGTTGTAATTTTTCTACTGCGAAAATCATACTCCTTGCAGCTGGAATCATTTGTCCAAAATGATTTTACGATTTCCTTGAAGGCGATACGCTGAAGTGTCAAATATAAGTTATAGAGCCATATGGCAGCCACATGCAGCTACACACATTTCCCAAGTGGTCTTCACAGCAGCAAGAAAAAATGAAGAAATAACGAAATGGCAACAACTGAAGAAAGTCAGCAAAATCGCCGCTATCGTAATAGTTGACAAGAAATCTTCTATTAATAAGTCTTCAGTTTGTGGCACTAACTCTTCAAAAATTACCTTGACACAGACATGCTCCACTCAGCAGTTGGCTGATTTACTTTTGAATAGTCTGCCATTTGGGTGAAAACTTTCGCAAGTTACCAATTTGTATATGCTCATTGTGGTTAAATCGGCGAGCGAATGTCCTTTGTCGTCGTCTAAGGCGAAGTGTGGTTGCATGTTCAGCGTCAAATCGCTTGTTTCGGCTGATTTTTGCTTGAGTTTGTGTCGTCCGCTTACCCAAACACTCACATATACACATATGCTTTTCATTTGGCAAAACTTCCTTTTATTTTTGCTCATTTCGCTGTCATTTCTCTAGTTTCTGGGCTATGTCTCGTGTGTCCAATAAAAAATTCAAAATGGTCACATAAGGACTTGTCAAAGATCACGTACTCAATAAATATTGCTTATTCGTTGGTTGGCTGCGTTCTTTCCATTTTCCTATTTGTGAATGTCCCAGTGCCTTTTTAGGACTTGGCTAACGGCGCCTTATATTTTAATCTATGAATTTTCGCTTTTATTGCTGCCGTCCATGAGTGAATACTGGAGGCATACGAGTGGAGATGTGGAACTACATATTTTGTGTTGGATTGAAAAATGCATGAGCCTGTCGTAATTTCGTTTTTATTTCCCACTTTAGTGACATAATACAAGTGACGTGGCGATTTTACATAATTTTGGATTTATGGAAGTAACGGAAATCAACAGCTTTCGTCCTTATTATTGTTGTAAGGATTACCAAGGATTGTTGACGTTAGCTGCTGTCAAGTAATAGAAGATTTTATGAACTTATGTTTAGAATTAAGCAAATTTTAAATCTAAATATATGGTTTTGAAAGTTTATAGCGTTGATATGCACAAATTATTCTTTAATTTAGTCACAAATCATTTCCAAACTAATCTGTCAAGAGTTGAGTGTTACGAAGTTTTACGAATTTAATTATTTGGAAGCATTTGGATACGAGTGGAAACCAAAACTATCCTAAAACGGACTGAACGCAGCATTTCCGAACAGTTTTTCAGTCATGAAATTGATATGAATCGGAAACATGCTGGATTGTGCGAAAACGGCGGCATGAAAAGTGATAATTTCCTTGAAGTAATTTAACCTACAAGAACTTACATAATTTTAATTGTCAGTAAGTTTGACAGTTAAATGCTAGAGAACCCCAAACGAACGAACGGACAGACAGGTGGACTTGGCTAACTCAACTTAGCTCGATGCGCTAGTCATTTATCATATACTACTATGAGCAAAAATAGTAAGACTTTGTTCGCAATTTTAAATTTCTTAATTTATTTTTCAAAATCTATGTCGTACCCTCAAACTAATCTCCTTTGGCCCCAATACTTTTCTGCCAAAGTTTTTTCAATCCTCGAGACAGCTCTGAAAGACAATTTCTTCTTTAATTTTTTCTGTCTTCAATTGACTCAAAACAGTTACCCCGGAGCGTTAGTTTGTGTTTGCTGAATAGCCAGAAGCCGCACGGGACTAAATCTGGCGAATACGGTGGTTCTGGTACGATATTGGTTGAAAATTTGGCCAAAAACTCACGAAGAATCAATTGTATGCGACGGTGCATCATCGTGGTGCAAACCAGGAGTTTTCGGCCCATAGTTCCGATTTCTTTTTATACTTTTCCAGTTACTACAGAGTATTATAGTTTTGTTCACCTAACAGTTGTACGTATCACCTAAAACTAAGCTAGATAGATATAGGGTTATATATATCATGATCAGGATGACGAGAAAAGTTGAAATCCGGTTGTCTGTCTGTTTGTCCGTCCGTCCGAGCAAGCTGTAACTTGAGTAAAAATTGAGATATCTTGATGAAACTTTCGAGTTCGCATGTGGGCGTAATCGAACCACTGCCATGCCCACAAATCGCCATTAACCGAAAACATATTAAGTGCCATATCTATGGACTAAATAAAGATATAAAATTGTAATTTGGCATAGGGCATCGCAGTAGCAAGGGGCACCTGTGGGTAAAAATTTGAAAAAGTGTCTAATATGCTTAATGCTAAGTATAAATCTTATAAGAATTTCTACCGACAGTGTCAAAATGGATGCAATCGAAGATAACCCCACTCACTCTCCATATAACGGTACTGTTCAAAACTACTAAAAGCGCAATAAATCCGTAACTAATCATGCCAGAGACATTAAATTTCATCTGCGAGCTGGTTTAAGAAGGCTTTATAAGAGTGGGTGTGTAAATTGAACAATGGGCATGGCACCGCCCATTTTTGATAGCCAATGTCAGCTAAATTTAGTACGTGTCATTTTTAAAACATTCCTATATTACAGTGTTAAAATAGGCAAAATCAGTCTACAACCACGCCCACCTCCCATATAACACAATTTAAAATTCCTTTCACTTTCCAGTACATAAATCAAGAAGTAATTAATATAACGGAATAAAATTTTGTAGCATCCTTCAAAGGATAATCTTTCTTCAATCCTTCAATGATATGTCTGTATTTAAAAAATTGGTAGAATCGGGCCAATATACGTACCTCCCTTAGTCTCCGTATACTTCTACTCTATATGATTGGTTTTACACCTTAAAGTATTTCCTTAGCTTTGATTTTTGCAAGTTGCAAGAGTATAAAAGGATCGGTTGACCGAACTTAGTCCTTCCTTACTGGTTAGAAATAGCTTTGCGCAAACGACGCATAACACTCAAATAGTATTCCTTGTTGACAGTTTGGCCGGTCGGAAGGAATTCGGAGACCTCGATAATCGAAGAAAACTTTAACATAACCTGGATTTTTGACCTGATTTGACGTGGGTTTTTCGTCTTCGGCTCAACTATGACACGATATGCGGCCGACTGATCGTCAGTTTCCCGTGCTGAAAGCACAGATCCAATACTCATCGCCAGTAATAATACGTTTCGTGACATCCTGCTAGTTGGAAAGGATTGTTTCACAGGCCGCTGTTTTTCGAAAAAATTGAATGATTTTTGCTTACACTTTTATTACGTCCAAAAGATCTTTAAACATATTTTTCACTCATTCTTCCGATATTCTCGCAATGCTAGTAAGATCTCTGGCTGTTAATCGGCGATTCTCAAATATCAATGCCTTTATTTTATTGACGTGTTGATCATCAGTTGATGTTGATGGCTGTCCTGGACGTAATTCATGGTCAGCGCGTTCTCGTTTTAATGGAACTTCTTTGTTGAATAATTTAACTCATCACAAAAATCGCCGAATGCGCTTTATGTTCTTCAGTAAGACAAGCGTATACTAAACACTAATAATTATTTTGCTGTGACATTTGTTAAAGATGTCGCTGACAGTCATACCAATCTAGAAAAATATTAAAAGAATTCGACAATTGGATTTTCGCGCGAAATTGAAATTGAAAAGTGTTACTATTTTTCCCCCTCAGTAGTAAAGCTTTTTTCTTGGAATATAATTTAAGTGAGGACATTGTGATAATATATTAAAAAAAATAAAAGACGCTTCTCATTTGATTCCGCTGCATGTAGATATTCCACTTCGCAAATACTTTTTCCAATAAGTATTTGGAGTAATTGTTTCATTACGAATATTCCAGCACTTCAATGCACTGACCTCATAATGGTCTCTTCGTCAAGTTGACAATGGAGAAAAGTTGCTGATTTTGTTATTGTAACTCATTGGCCTATCGTTCAGCTTTTCACAAAACTCTTAAAGTCGGTAATCTCCAGGTGTGCATGCTTTATCAATCCTGATCGATTGTTCTCTTTTAGAAAAAGTATACATAAATTTTTGTTGCTCTACAGACAGCTTCTGCTGCGTGACTGCACGCTGTCTCGTATAAACAAGTTTAGTCAGCCGAGCGGCAGCGGGAGCAGCAGCGAGCTGTGTTGTCTTCATGAATCTTACAATGATTTGCGGCCTCAGCTGACCATTTGGTTGGGCTGCCATGCAGTGGAAATGGAACACAACTAAACGCATTGAAACCGAACTAACAATTAAGCGCCGCAGTGGCCTGTGCAAGGTGTGTTCGGCGGTCGGCTGGCTGCTTGCCGGGGTGGTTAGCCACCGAGTTGATGCAGGTCAGCAGACTGCTCGAGGCGCACCACTATGTATCGGGTTGTATGTGTGTGTGTGTGTGTGTGTGTGGCCGGCAGGTACACGGCCGCTCCGATTGCTTGGGCGGCTGGCAATTCCGAGCAATTAAATCACTTTGATGGTAATTTGGATTAATATGGCGTTGTCCAATCGAGCCATACGAACAATTAGTTTGGCAAATGCATGCGTGCGCGGCCAGTGCCCTCATGTGCGTGTGTGCGTGTGCGTTCAGTTCGATTAGGTGAATCTAAAATAGATTTATTAGTCAGTTGCATTGTATACGAGCTGTTATGTTGCAATTGCATGGAGTGCGCCTTGCTGCCACATTTTTGAACTTGGCCGCTGTTGTTGTTGCTATTGTTCGCCATTTGTACATACTATATGTTTGTATGTTTTGGTGTACAAATTAGCCGATGGTGGCGAGCAATCGCTTTCGGGGGCAAAAGTCATACCAAAGTCACGCTGATTCAAACAAATGGCATGTCCATTGGATCGATTTGTTTTTGCTGCTGTTGTTGTTGTTTTGCACTTTTAACATCGTACAAATTTAGCTTGCTCTGAGTTGCTCACCTGGTGATATTGGCCATTGGCTTTGCATGTGGGTCTATCAAGTGACTGCAGGTGTTGCGGTGCGGTGAGGTGAAGGGTGTCGTGTGTAATCGGCTCGTTGGCGTTATTTATTTGGCTTATCGGTGCTGGCGTTAGAGGTGCTAAGCGCGTCTGCTGTAACATTGTCGTTGTTTTTGCCATTGCATAGCGTTGACCATTCAGTGGTAAACAATTTGGTTGTTATTACAATATTATAATTTTCGTGCGACCATATTAATTTGTTAGATAAATATTTGTATTCAGTTTAGATTAATGAGCTGATCGGCACTCCATTCAGAAGCAATTAAACTTCATTCAGCCCATTCAGCAGCATTTAAACGCCAAGTGAGCTGCTATTCGTCGAAGCGTTCTACGAGTTTATTATTTTATAGTGTGGTATGGTTGAGCGAAAAATCCACTGGCTTTAATGGGTATAATTACCACTTTTTTATACTCTCGCAACAAAGTTGCTAAGGAGAGTATTATAGTTTTCTTCACATAACGGTTATTTGTAAGTCCTAAAACTAAAAGAGTCAGATATAGGGTTATATTACCTTGCAATATAACGCTATTTTGAATTCCATCTGATGCCTTCTCTGTATAATATATACATTAGGAAATAATGATGATAGCGGAGTTAAACTTTACACAAATACGGTATTTGCCGTGGCTGCGGAGTAGCACTTTCTCTGTGAATGCCCAGCTCTAGCACAGATCCGACACAAAACACTTGGAATCCATCTAGCACCAAACCTTGAATGGATTTCCACTAAAAGCATATCGGACATAAGTAGTTTCATCGAAACCTCAAAATGGTTTGAAAGAGAATGTGAAACGTAATAGCAGATACAGGAGGTTCTACGAACAGTGCATCAAAATGGCACATCAAGTGTTAATTGAGCCCGATAGGGCGGCACTCCTACCTACCTACCTACCTACGGTATTTGAAAAATATGTAAATGACGGATAATGAAATCTCGATTATCACTTTATCATGCGAGAGTATAAAATGTTCGGTGACACCCGAACTTAGCTCTTCCTTACTTGTTTACTTATCAGTTCGAATAAGAACCCCTGGAAACTACAACATCAATATCATTGGTTATACACCACCCTCTATAGATGGACTAAATGCAGCGCGTTTGAGCTACTGTTAGTAAAATGTCGGTCATCTCTGCTTAAAACCCTTCTAACCCCTTTCTGGGGGCTTGGAAGATATGTTTTTTGTACTCTTGCAACTGTTGCTATAGATCATAATAGTTCTGTTCACCTAACAATTGTTTGTATCACCTAAAACGAATCCGGATTGATATGGGGTTATACATTATATATATATTATATATAAATGATTAGGCTGACGAGAAGAATTGAAATCCGCATGACTGTCTGTTCGTTCATCCATCCGTCTGCCTAAGCAAGCTGTAACTTGAGTAAAAATTGAAATATCGTAATGAAACGTGGGTACACGTGTTCCTTGGTAAAAGGGACTACTTCCCAAATAACACAATTTTAAGATCTGATTCTTTCTGCTCTTAAAATTTAATAGGAAGTTGGATATCCCTTACATTTTAAAACTTCTGCTAGGCGGTTTGGTACTGAATCAACAAGCTTTGAGATTTCTGTCGAAGAGATTTTATTCACTCCTACTGCAGTACATCCTCAAGTATAGCTTTCGAGGTAATTATGCGTTGGTGGATTTTTCGTTCCAATAAATCACACAGGTGCTCTGTGGGATTCAATTCTGGCGTTTGCGGTGACGTTCGAAGCTGCTTGGGAACGTTGTAGAGTAACCAAAGCTTAACTATGTCTGCGGTATGCTCCGGGTCGTTATCTCGTTGGAAATAGAAGTCGCTTCCTGGACCCGCTTTACTTTTTTTTTTTTAATATTGAGGTAAAAATATTTGTCCATAGTGTAAAATAATACGTTTCACGCACGCTCTATTCCATTTATTGGGAATTTATAACTGTATTTACATACATAGAATACAACAAATATACGAATTTTGAAAAATAAAACTCCAACCCTTTTCTCCGACCATTCAGACCATATTTTAGAAGTTTCAAAATATTTCCTCCCATAAAAGACCAAACTAAAGAGGAATATTAAATAATGAAAATTATATGCGCGCGAACTGATAAATACCAGCATTAAAACAAATTATACCTCATCACTAGTGAGCTGCCATAAAGGTGAAATATGAAAAAAAAGCTTTGCAAAAATGTGGAATGAAATGGAGAAATGTAAATAGAATTAAAATGAAGGTTCTCAATACATACTTTCGCGCTTCCTTCGTACTTACCACTCAATTCGAGTGCATGCTCGTGTGTTTGATTTTTTTCTTCTCACGTTACCGTAATGGTCAAGGCGAGATTTTGCGGCGCTTTTATGCGAGTCTCCAGCCACAAGCACAAAGGGCTGACGTGCCAACTTAAAAAAATCTGAAAAAAGTCAAAAAATCTTTGAATGAAAAAATACACAGGAAAAATCTCCAAAAAAAAAGTGAGCAAATATAAAAATTGTATAAATTACAAATCCCTCGACTTCGCTCGCGGTTGAGTTCATATTGCAAAGTAAAGACACCCTTGCATGTGCCGGAGCAGTAAAAAATTAAAATAACATTTGAAAAGGTACAAAAATAGTGAAATTATGATTGGAGCAACAGAATTTAGAAATGCAGCGTGGTAAAAGTGAACCGCGGCTGCATATTAATATAATTTTTATACTTCCCCGACATATGTTTCCGACTCGCATACCACGCTCCGCTTAAATGGCTCATATGCATAAGTGCACTGATGAGAGGCAACAGGCAGCAATAATAACGGTAAAGCAAAATACAATTTGACCATACATCCCTGCGTCCTTCGCCAACAAGTCATTTCCAGCTCTAGACTCGCGCGCTATATTTATGGTGTCATCATTCAGTCCTCATATGCATTTCCTTTGCTCTTACAGTCGTTTAGTTGGCTTGGCAGGCAGTCGTCGTTTCTCTTCGTTTTGCGGTGCTGGGAAAACTTCAAAAAATGCATTAAGTAAATTTCATTTTATTTCATTCATTTCTCAACATCCGTGTGGCGGACCTTAATGGGCCCATTTCGAATATTTCAAGTTTTGAATTTACTAAGGCGGCTTGTTGCTAGATGTACGATGTTCCAGCTCTCTCAGCTACATATTCTGATTGTGAAGTATATTTGTGAATCCTCTGCACATCGTGCTCTACAAATGACAGGCTCGTCAACGCTTCAAACGTCATTTAAGTCATTGTGAGAAATGAAAATGAATTTCTCATAGAATGTGAATTGGCGAATAAAACATGTCGTGGAGTCGCATAATTGCATTGCCTTGCGATACTCAGCGAGCAGGGTGGGGCAGCCTGGTTTCGCCGCTGGCTTTCACTTCTCTTATTTTGGCCCCACTTTTGGCCTCGCCATTATACTTTTCATTGTTATTTTACTTGTTTTCCTTCACTGTCCTTTGTCTTCCATCGTATTTCATAAACAATTTATGTCATTTCTCTTTCTGCAAAGTTACCTGTGCTTTGTGGGAATTCATTAATCCTTTGGCGTTCTTTTTGTTTTCTTTGATTTAATTCATAACTATTCTTGGCTTTTCGACATAAGCATGTGAATTCTTAGATACCCTGCAGGAAATGCGACGTTGCGGAGCTCATCGCGCAAGTAAGCTGAGAGCTGAAGAGAATGTAGTCTTCAACTGGCCAAACGAAGAGTCCGAATTTGTTTAAAGTTTCTTTATGCTCAGATTTGCAACAAAATTGAAAAATATGGGAAACGAACTTTTCCACTCTATATTTCTGTATTCTTATTTGTTCCAAGTTGATTAGAATCAGATTTTAAATTTTAATTTCTATAACTTATCAGAAAACTGGATTGCTGAAGCACTCTAAACTTTTCCTACAGGCCTCACTAGCAAAAAAATTTCATGTTGTGCAGCACATACAATTATTCTCCCGAGGTTGACTTCTTCCGTGGCCTAAGTTGTCTTATTTTAGTGGACTTTTGTACCTTTAAATTCCGTAGAATCGTTTTTCCGTGGCTAATTATTGTTTTGGTATAGTTTCTACATGGGCAACAGCGCATACAAAATATGGCACTAATTATTGCTAGTGCCGAAATGAAAAAAAAATGAAAAAAAAGGAGGAAGACAACTTATGTAGCCAGCGACTCACAAAGAAAGTGGATTTGAAGAAACACAAATGCACAGCGAAAATGAGGCAGCAAAATTTTTCGGTAACAAATGACGGTATCGGATTTGGCGAACAGACATTTTCGAACAGAAAATTAATTTTACCCAACCTGAATGCGAACTAAAACAAAAGATAACAGTTTTTACTCTAGAAACTCAAGAAGATTATTTTATTGGAATAGTAGAATAACAGCGAAGTTTGTCAATGTTGCTTGATGCTATATAGGTTATAAGTTTGGAATGACTCCACATTCTTGTTGACAGCTGTATTGTAAATAAAACTCAAAATATTTAATTATTCGACAATATTTATTTTGTCGCCTTTAACATTATCTCCAACAGATGTAAAACACTTATGCTAACTCTTTTTCCAGTCCTCGAAACACTTTTCATAAGCACTTTTTGATATAGCCTTCAGCCCCTTAAGCCTCTTTTGTTTTATCTCTTCGATCGACTGAAAACGTGTCCCTCGGTGTGGAAATTTCAAATTGGGGAAGAAGAAAAAATCACGCAGAGCCAAATCTCGTGAATACGGTGTTGATCAATGATATTAATTGCATTTTTGGCTTTAAATTCGTTCACAATCGTGGCTCGAAGTGTCGGTGCATTATCATCGTGTAAAATTCACGAATTGTTCTTCCCCATTTCCGGCCGTTTTTGATAAATGTTCTCACGCAAACGCATCAATACGACTAACCACAACTTCTTTTTGACCGTCTTTCCCTCCGAACCAAATTCATGACCAAACCACGAATATTGGAAAAAAACAAAGAGCTCTTTTGCCATCTCTTTAACACTTGTTTGACGATTTTCAAGTACCATATCCTTCACTTTTTTAATATTTTCATCAGTTGCAGAGGTTGTCCACAACTAAGCATGTCTTCAACGATCTCTCGACCGTCTTTGAAGGCTTTGTACCACTCGTAGGCAGGTGTTTTTGATAAAATAGAATCACCGTAAGGCGTTTTGAGACAAATTCTTTTTTCGATATTTTTATCCATTGTAAAAATTGCAACGCATATTTTGTATAGTAATAAAGAACAGTTCTAACAGCTTAGCAAAAAATATTTTTTTGAAATATCATTTATTCAGGCAATTTAATTACGATTTCCGTGTGCTTTTTTGTCACAATTTATTTCGTTTTAGCTTGTTGATGTATTTGAGAGTAGCATTGCTACCCAAATAGTAAGGCTTTACATATCCCAAAGAGTGGAACTTGGAAGCCGTTATTTCCTATATTAGTGCTGTCATAGTGTTCGCTAATTTGCCGTCGTAAAATAAAATGCCCGTTCAATTACTAAATATCGTTCTTTTAGATGTTATTGAGCAACTTATTCCATATTTATTGCTTATTGGTTGAGAGTATTTTTGTGGTTTATATGAAACTATTTTTTCACAAGGCTAAAACTGCGAAGTCAGGAATAGTAATTATTTAGCTTAGCTCTTTACTTAGTCAGTCGGAGAAATTTAGTTAGTCAAAAAGAGGCCAACTATACGTGCTGGAAAGATTGAATAATATGCATAAAGTCGACCCTTCAAAACGATAGATTGACTTTAAAACTCATAAATCTGAAAATCGATTCTAGTGTTAAGAATCGTTTAGAAAAAGAAAGACTTTCCCATATCTAATGAAGCATAGAGAAAACATATTCAGAACTTCTCGATTACTACAATATATAAAAATAGTTTCTGTAAATTTATCGATTCCATCCCATAAGAGTTACTGGGAATTTCTGAATATTTGTGAATTCCATCCCAGAAGAGGCAAAGAATGAGTCAAGCCAGTTTTTGATACGCTGTTCTGATGTAAAGCGTATTTCAGTGAAAGCGTTCTGCATCGATTTAGTAAATTTATGGGCAAATCAATGACATATTCTGAAAATGAAGCGCGAGACCAGAAGCTTTCTAACGCATGTTCGCGTATTGGAGCAATGGAAAGGAATCAAGTTACGCCATCTCTTGACAAACCCCACGAATATAGTTATAAATCCAAGATTTTTAATATAAAGTGCTGGAAATATTTAGTTTTATCTGGGCTCACTGGTGAGTTTTAAGAGTTTACTTTGAGCAACCATTGAGGTATTACTGTTTGGTAAAATTCCATTTATTTAAACAAATTTATTAAAAATAAAAACTTAGTTACATACGTACTTTACTAAACCTTCACAGCATGTCTCTCCATTTATTTTTCAAGAGAGTTCCGAAGAGTATGAGCTATTTCCATTGTAGTTTTCTCCATATGCCTTCCCTCTTCAGAGTGTCCCCACTTGAAATAACTGTTTGTTCCGAGTAAATTGTGTTCTTTGCAATTTTTTGGCAATAAATATAACCAAATCCACATTTGTCTTTGGTGTGTGTCTTTTAAAAGGCAAATAACCGTCGACGCTTTTACGCCTTGCAAAGTGTTTTGCCATTTTTCTTCTCAGACTTACGAGTTTACCAAAATAAAAATTTGGTTGTTTGAGTGTGTATGTAGTTATTTATAATATATATTTATATATATACATACTTGCAGTTCAAATGTCTGTTTGCTTTACTTAATTTTGGATGTGATATATGTTTCAGTCGTAAACAATAGGGAAAGCCATGTAAGTAATTTTAGATGAATGGTATATACTAGGCCGGGTCGATTTGTGGGGAGGCAAAAAAATCGCCCATTGCTCTATTAAAATCCTAGTATATACCAATACACACTCACACATACGTGTATGTATATGCGAGCACTACTATTCTACTTTGAATGTTAGTGCCGTCATAGGATTGTTGTATTTTAGTAGCTATTCCCATGAACTGCAACTATTTTTTGCGAGATACACACCTCTGAATACATAATTCTCCACACTTGATAAACGTCAAAAACTGGAAGCTGCGACTCCAGTCTCTAGCCGCTTGAGTCTCTTTATGTCCCTGATCCAAGGTGTCACTCTATTAAATGCTACTTCCGATATTGATTTTGAGAAGCGATTATTCCTTCATTTCTTTATCTTTTAGAACCTCGCACACCAATTATAAATCAGCCAACTTTGCTTTGAGTAAATCAAATATGTTTTCATCAAAGGTGATGTTATCGCATGTTATAAAATTTGCCGTCGGTTACCCGATTACCACGCGTTGGAGTAGTACACTGTCGGCAGTTATTCAATCTACTCCAGTTTTAGACTGATCTCGCTGAGTGTGCGCTCAAGCCTAGTGAGGGATGTCTAGACCAAAACTGAATAACAGGAAACTGCAAGACTGTTGTGTTTGCTAGGTCATTATTTCAATCTCACTAACTGCAAAATGGAAACTGCCGGGCCGGAGCTTGGTTGGCTTCTTGCAATTCACCACTGGATGGTTGGGCCGCTGACCAACTCAGCGAACGATCAACTCAACATTCATCTAACCTGACCTAACCTAACCGTATATTCATTCGATTCATGTTTGATTTTGCTGAAATAATCACTTATCCCAACGCATTATGTAGTTTCGGGTATAAATTTTTGAAAACATGTACATTAGAGTGGTTCAAAAAAAATTTTTTTTTTTTCGTTTGGTACTCGGAAAAATAGGTTCCTAGACAATTTTTCTATCTGATAATAAGAAAAAATAGAAAACTGTATGTAGGAAGACCAACCCGTTACAATTAAAAACTCATGTTTGAAGAGGCTTTCTTAGTGGTGTCTAGGAACTTATTTTTCCGAGTACCAAACGAAAAAAATTTTTTTTTTTTGAATCACTCTAATATATGTACATGTGTACATATAAATTGATTACTTATGTAGTCGTATTCTCTATATGTATTCGATTGCATTGTTTTCAAAATACAATAAATCAAGTAGTTTAAATGAAAATATATTCAAGAATTTAAATGAATTACCACAAAATCCGAATTATGAAAAATGTAAATTCTTTCGTTTTATGTTAAGCAAACAACTGTAAAATGGGCGTGACAAGTGGAAAGACGAGCACAATTTTTGCGCTCGAGCCAAGCAATTCTCCTTACGCGCCAAGAAAACTCATCAGAAATCTTAGACGTACTCTCACACCATGTGTGGCCATAATAATACAAAGGATTGACAAGAATTGCTACACATGACACACACATACATATTTATTTACATGCATTTAAGAACGTGTAGTACTGCAATACAAACAAATCGGGCATAAATCAAGGCAAACATCTGTCAAATTGCAGTCTCAACTCAAGCAAAAACCAAAAGTTATTAAACATTGTAGAAACGGAAAACTTGTTTTTTTCCCCCTAAATGGAATATAAAAATTTACACTCATACATAAATACATTCACTGATGCGTATAATGTACATACAAAGCATAGCAGTAAATTTGATAGCAAACGTCAACTATTTTATTATCTTTTTGTGATAATTAGCAGCCTCTGTGGCCAGCGGAAAGATAATAGCAAAAACGCCAACAAATTCATAACGTCACACATTATCAGTCCGGTATCTTGTCGAGTGTTTACAAAAAGCCAGAAACTAAATGTAAACTGCAAAAAGCGCGCCACTTGTGAAAAAGGTCTAGGGAAACACAAGCTTTTGGTATGAACATGAGTTCTTGACTCAGTTAAATGCCTACTAGGTATGTCTGTAAGGCATTTAAATAGAGCTTATCGCTCGTTTGATTAGTTGGTAGATGTGAACTTAGTTGCCTCTGTGATAAATGTGATTATATTCACATATGTACTTGTACGTAGTTAAGTAGCGATGTGAAGGGTGCGTCACAACAAGAGACTTGCATATAAAATAAAAAGTAAAAACTTTTTTTCGTTCTTCGCTCGGGCAGCAGTTGAAAAATCTCCGAACCACTTTTTCGGTATTTTGAGAGTAATCATTATTTTATCGAATTAAAATCATAATATTTTATTTTGTTGATTGAGAGAAGTCCGAAAACGCTCTATCCGAAAGTGACCGCGCTTATTCTTAAGCTTTAGTTACTTAGTGACCGACGTTCCGCCCTTCCCAGTGACAACGTAGTTGTTTTTTCCGAACATGTAACATGTAATACATCAGCTCTATTAAAAGGCACCATATCGTACTGGGCGTCTGAAAAGGCGAACTTCTTCGCTTTTCTCCGTCTGCCTATCATCTTATAATTGTCTTGACTACATACTAGAAAATGGATTCCCAGTTTAACTCCTTGGTTCCTTTTGCTTATATCAGAAACAAAAACTAATTGTGTTTGAGGTTGTCACAAAAAATTACAGCATCTCTGATTTTTACATAGATTGACCTATCGCTGAATGCGGGAATAGGACCATCGACCGTAACTGCGACCGTCATTTTGGTCTGCTGGTACAAATACCTTCTTTAATATAAGCAAAAGCATCGTTTATTGCTCCCATCGCTTCTTCACGATTCTATTACATATAGCATATAAAAAGGTTCGGTATCATCATATGCCTTATACATCACTTTATTAGATATAGGAGTAATTCAAAATAAATCGAATGATCTTCCGTAAAAGTCGAAATGATCATTGAGATAGTATATGTAAGATTAGGTTACGTGAAGTTAGATGGCAGTTCCCTCAAATGTAAGGTGATCACTCTAAAATGGAAGGATAAAGCCCTTCAGGTAGCAAATACTGAGTTCACACCGATGGCTTTATCAATACAAGCAAATATTTATAGATTGTACTGTTGCCTTATATATGCAAGGTGAGTTCCAAAGGAAACAGGACTTTTTGAATCTAGCATCTAGATGTCGACTGGTGCGTTCGAATCTGCTTTTCTTTATCGATTGTCCAGTGAGAATTTCATGACATTTCATGGATTGGAAGTGAAGTTATTGCGTTTTAAGTGTCAGTATGTTTGTGTTATCGGTGCGAAAATGAGCTTCGAACAAAGAGCCAACATTAAATTAGTTTTAAAATTGGTAAAACTTTTATCGAAACGTTTCAATTGATGAAACAAATTTATGGCGATGATTGCCTATCCAGTAGCAGAGTGCACGAGTGATTTCAACGTTTTCAAAGTGGTCCTGAGGACATAAATGACGATCAACATGTGGGCCAATCAAAATCGGTGATCACCGGAAATCCATCGAAACTGTGCGCGATATCGTGAAAAATCAGCCGAAATTATCATTGAAATTCATGGAAATGGAATTGAACATCTCCAAAACATTGATTTATCGCATTTTGACCGAACATTTGGGCTTACGAAAAAGCTGTATTGAAGCAGAAGGAGACTATTTTGAATAAAACAAATTGATTTTGCCGAAAAAACCATTTGTTCTGTTTTTTTAAAGTCCTGTTTACTTTGGAACGCACCTTGTATATCCTTAAATAAAATAATTTTCCATACAAGAATTTTTTGATAATTCAATTTGGATGACAGCTTTATGCTAAGTGCCAATCTCGAGTGCCAAATGAGCAGAATTTTCGGATGAAATTAAGGACTCTCATAAACTGAGGCACAGGCTCGCATATATAAATCAACTCAGGTCGTTAAGAATTTGAAAATTTCGAATATCTGAAGATGTCAATTTACATCAATTTACTATTTACTATGTTGTATATATACATACATGCCCGTGGAGTACTAAAATTTTATGCTGTATTTTTTGCTTACTTTGTCTGTATAACACGTGGATCAATAAGTCCCGAGACTAAATAAGAAAAACACATTTTTTTTGGCAAAACTCGACTTTATTCATCAACATAGTCTCCTTCAAGAGCAACACAATCAGTCCAGCGCTTCTCTAACATTTCAATACCTTTCTTATAGAACGATTTATCTTTGGCCTCGAAATAAGCGTTAGTTTCGGCGATGACTTTCTCGTTGGAGTTGAATCTCTTTCCTTGGAGCATTTTTTTGAGGTCTGCAAACAGGTAGTAGTCCCTGGGGGCCAGATCCAGTGAATATGGTGGGTGCGGAAGCAATTCCAAGCCGAATTCATGCAATTTCGCCATTTTAGCGAGCGACTTGTGACACGGCGCATTGATCCACCGTGAGCAAACGCGACACCCACTTTGACAACAGCTTCCTCATAGACAAATGTTCATGCAAAATAGTGTACACACTGCCGTATGATATCTTTAAGGTGTCAGCTATTTCACGCAATTTCAATTTACGGTTTTCAAAAACGATTTGGTGGACTTTTTTGATGGTTTCCGGTGTGATTGCCTCATTTGGCCGGCCAGAGCGTTCAGCATCTTCGGTGTCTGTACGACCACGTTTAAAGTCAGCATACCACCGATAAATTGTTGTTTTTGATGGAGTAGATTTCCCGTAGCACTTTTCAAGCCATTGCTGAGCTTGCACTGTGTTTTTTTGTGTTTGAGAATATTAAGATTAGCGTCACTTAAATTTGACAGGTATCTTTTGAAGGTTGGTACTTATGAAAAATCATACGGCACTTTTGTTGGCAACGCCATCTATGCCTCAGTCCCGGGACTTATTGATCCACGAAAAAATGTTATAGTAGCTGCTAAGGTTAGGTGCGTTGTGGTGACCTTGGCGTTATCGTTTGTTGATAGAAATGGATCCAAGATTTTGTTTAAAATTTTGCGTAAAATATGAAATTAAGTGTGACAAAAAATCATGATCAACAATTTACTAACTTTTAATTTTCGCATTTTGTTTTAATGTTAAGTTTTTATTTGAACATAAAGAGATATTTAATGAGTGTTCTTGCTAATTTTCAAGTAAACTAACTGATTTGATTCCGGGATAGCATGAACGCAACGAAGAGTAGTTTGGAGAAAAACGTGTTTAAAGTCTTAAGTTCGGATTTGACCGGTGGACTTACTTCGATAATAGGGCAGCAAAAAATAAAACAAAATGTTTAGGATAAACTTTAGTTTTTATTTTGAAAAAATATTAAGATTTCTTTGTTATTCTGTATTTATACTTCTAGACTAGAAATTTGTAATTTTGTCTTTTTTATTTTAAGATATTTAATTTTTTGTTTTGAATTATTAATTTATTTAATTTTTTTCTTAATTTCAAACTGTATATTATTGTGTTAAGCTCTTTAAATTTAAATAATAGGTTGTCAAAAAAGTCTTTTTATTCGTCGCATCGGGTCATGCGATACCGTTTTGGAAAGCTCATTTAACGCGCTAACACGTGATTGATTGTCGTTTCGTGAGTTATAGCGTCGCAAACATGGATCAAAATAAAGAGAAAATACGGCATATTTTACAGTACTACTACGATAAAGGCAAAAATGCATCTCAAGCCGCCAATAAAATTTGTGCAGTTTATGGTCCCGATACAGTTTCCAACGTTTTCGTTCTGGTGTAGATTGGTCGAAGATGCGCCACGCTCCGGAAGGCCTGTCGTCGAAAATTGCGATAGAATCGCTGAATTGGTCGAAAGAGACCGGCGTAGTAGCAGCCGTAGCATCGGTCAAGAGCTGGGCATGAGTCATCAAAAATTCATTTCAATTTCAATAAAAAAAAAAATTAAATAAAAATACCGCAAGACTTTTTTGACAACCCATTATTTCTTTAAGTCTGCTTTCCAACTAAGTGCCGTTATTTATTTTTTTTCCCAGTAGTTGCACGATTTGATTGTGGTGTAAAATATTGTTGCATAGTTTCGGGCGCTGTAGACAGTTTAACGGCACTGTTTAATTGTCAACTAGCAGGTCGGCGCGCGAAGTAGTTCAAAGTAATTTCACACTCGCTGCCTTTTGTGCGAATTTTATGTTTTAAAACTTTAAATAAAAAGATTTACTTTATGGTGTTTCCGGTTTGTTGCGTTGCCGAGAGTCATTTCGGCCACGCCCAACACCGCTTGCTATTGTTAATACAATTGTGGTCGCAGTACATCAAGATTTAAACAAGTGCAGCCAACTCCACGCGGTCCGCCGGCGTACGTGGCTGTGAGCCCGAGTCCACGGTATTCGTACAAGTAATTCGCATTCAAATTTATTAGCTCATTTTTACAAATTGTGTGTGGCATTTAAAGTGATGTTGCGAGTGGCAAACTGCTGGCCGTTAAAAAATGTTTGCTGCGTGTCCGAAAGTTATGACGGGCGAACTCGGGAGCTGGGCTAACGGCACTTGCTGCTTAACTCACAACTCATAGTTCATTTGGGTTTTTTGCTCGCCTCGCACTCGGGTTAGCAAGCAGCGTTTGTGTTGTGTATGTGCGCTCATGTTCGTGTCCACAGGGATGACTTTAAACCGGAGTTATGAGATTTCGACTATTTTGTCATGTAGCTTCTTTACGTTGTTCTGTGGTTTTCACCATTCCCGTTAATTTCTTGTGTCTTGTTTTTTTGGTGCTGCACATTTATCACAATTAACATGGTCAAATTACCACTTATTCAACAAAAAACAGAAAAAAATGCGTGAATTGGCAAAAGCGGGTGAGGCAGTGTGGTGAAGTTACACATACATATGTACATACTTGTATACGTATAAAAAATGAAGAGCTAAGGCGTAAAACCGCCGTATAAATGTGTGGAAGCAGATCCTAGCATTCTGGCATTTCTGGCCCGCTGACTTTGTACTCTCACATTTCGCTGCCTGAAGCTGTGCGCCTTCAGTGGCGTTTAATAAAAAACCAAATCTCTGCAACACAGTCGTCGTCTCTGCTGGCGTTGCTCCTCCTGGCAGACAGTTGCAATATTAAGTTGTGAAATAATAAAGTACTTCGTTATCCATTGACAGTCAGCGACGTTGACGCGTGTATTCGCACTTTGTTTACTTTTTGCTTGAGCTGTTGCTGAGGTGAGTCGTTTTTTGGACTGAAGTTCACGCGAAGTACTGCGCTTCGTTGACACGCCCTGTAGGAAATACGCGGCGATGTTTCGCCTAAACTTATAGTTTGCACAAACTTCTGTTAATAGATATGCATGCTGTATATGCAAAAAATATATTGGACATGAAGGGGCTCGTTAATAAGTAAGAAAGGGCTTAGGGTTCAGGCGAAATTTAAATTTTTTCTTGTTTAATCGCGTAGATGCCGCTTACGGGGTTACAGCCGAGTTTACGACACCGTGCCAGTCGTTCTTCTTTTTTCTGTTTAGCACCAATTGGAGAAACCAGGTCCTTCTTCACCTGGTCTTTCCAACGGGGTGGAGGATTTCCTCTTTCTTTGCTTACTCCGGCGGGTATTGAATCGAAAACTCTCAAAGCTTGTTTGTTTTCGTCCATTCGGACGACATGACCTAGCCAGCGTAGCCCTAATTCTCTGAACTATGTCAATGTCGTCGTATATCACACACAGCGCATCGCTCCGTCGCATGCGGTACTAACCATTGCCAATGCGGAAAGTACCATAAATTTTTCGCAGAACCTTTTCCTCGAAAACTTGTAACGACTCATCAGATGTTGTATTCGTCCATGCCTCTGCATCTTATACCCGGACGGGGATGATAAGTGACTTGTAGAGTTTGTCGAGAGAGGACTTTACTTCTCAATTGCCTACTCAGTCCGAAGTAGTACCTGTTGGCAAGAATAATTCTGCGTTAGATTGACTGACATTGTTGTTGGTGTTAATACTGATTTCAAGATAGATGAAATTATCTACGACTTCGAAGTTATGACTGTCAATACTGGCAGGGGATATTTCGTCTTGCACTCGTTCACTACCAGACCCATTTGCCTCGCTTCCTTATCCAGTCTGAAGAAAGCAGAACTAACGGTGCGGTTGTTAAGTCCAATGATATCAATATCATCTGCGTACGCCAGCAGCTATACACTCTTATCGAAGATTGTAATTGTCTATTCAGATCTGCAGCTCGAATTATTTTCTCCAGGAGTATATTGAGAAGTCGCACGATAGGGAGTCGTCTTGTCTGAAACCTCGCTTAGTATCGAACGGCTCGGAGAGGTCCTTCCCGATCCTAACGAGCTTTTCGTGTTGCTCAATGTCAGTTTACACAGCCGTATAAGTTTTGCGGGGATACCAAATTCAGACATAGCGGCAAAAAGGCAGCTTTTTTCGTTCTGTCGAAATCAACTTTGAAATCGACGAACAGGTGGTGTGTGTCGTTACTCTTTCTCATGTTTGTTTTCCAAGATTTGTCGCATGGTGAATATCTGGTCAGTTGTGGAAGCTGACGCATACTCCTTATGAGTTCTTCGCCGCCGTATTTGATTAGCTCGGCCGGCAATCCATCGGCTCAGGGTTTCGAAACATATTTTTGGTTGACAGTAAAGTAATATTATGAATTATTTTTTTTTCCTGTCTTAAATTAAATAGAATTAAGTTGTCATCATTAATTTGAGATTTTTCAGTTATCAACTAATTTCTCACTGGGTTTTTAATTCGTTTTTATCGCACGAAGTCTGTTCAAACTACCGAAAAAATTGAAGTAAAACAAAGAAACCACAATTGCTGATGAAATATTTAGCACCAGTTAAAAAGTTAAAAGTTCTCTCATTCAAAGCGAAATTGTTTGGCAACAGCAACAATGAGTCGGAGACTGTTTTGTCATGTTGCCTCATTGTTTCGCGAACACGAGCGCCGAGTGTCAGCAAGCCAAAGCAAAAAATGGGTAGCGGAGTGGCACTTCATTAAGCATTTAAAACGCTTACCTGCTGTCAGAGATGTCAAAGCGGCAATTGGTGTATGCGTTACGCATAACGGTACATTTGTTTATATAAAAATCTCGACTTCTATTTGTTTTACGACGCTACAAATGACAAGTCCGCGTCCTTTCAATTTAACCAAACGCAAATCGGAGGTGTGTTAACACCACCAACCGCATGCCCTCAATCGCTTACCCCCCACCCGTTTGTGAGCGCTTCGGTCCTTTGGAGGAAATGACAAATTAGTCGTGTAATAAAATAAAAAGCCGACCGGCAACTATTATTGCCGTTGTGAAAAGTTGTTGGCAATTTGTATTATTGTGTTGCTGTTACTGTTATTGTTGTTGCTGTTGGCAGGCAGTTTTTTATGGGGAAAACTTCATAAATACCACATTGCCACAATAAACGAAGTTATTTACAAGCAGCAACACACTGACAACCGCACAAATGTGGGGGCAAGTGGTGGCGGTGGAAGGAGCGAGGGCACGCACTCGCATTTGTAGTTGTTGTTGGTCTGCCGTGTTGGGTAATAAAAATCACGTATACGCCCTGCCTGCTTGGCTGCTTGGCGGTGATTATCGACGCTTCTTTGGTGGTTGCTTGTTTATTGAAATCGTTTGTGGCGCACGTCTGAGCGTTACACCAACAACTATGCACATTAATTTGGCATCAATGAGACATACCTACAGACATACTTACATAAGTGTGTACTGGCTGCGTTTATGCAAGCAAATAAATTTCATTTTTTAGTTTAAGTGCAGTTTTTGAAATTTATCCTTTTTCTCATACATTCCTCCGCACCCGCTCGTCCCTGCGTCCTTCGCCTCCTCGGCCAAAGCGCGCTGCGTGTGGACAGAACGCAATGAATGCCAACCATAAAAATTGATTTGATATATTAGTTTGACTAAGGAGCCATCAGCGTAACAACAACAACAATGACAGCAAAGAAAAATACATAAAAATCGCATTCGAAGACTTGACTCGCGCTACAGTGGTGGCTTTGTTGTCTTCGCTGTGACCGTGCTGCGATAAGTAGTTGCCACTAAATTACACTTGGCCACAAGTTAGTGACAACTTGCAAGTCTTGGCTGCCTACCTACTACCTACGAGCCTTAATTTCTATATAAATGATTATTATTTTTGTTGTTTGACATTTTAATAAACTTTGCTGTTCGCTTTGGTGTGTTGTTGTACTACGTATAGCTGAGTTGTAAAGTGGAAAGCGTGGCGGAAGGGGCTGCACTAAGTGCAAGAAGTAATTATTCATCGGTTGGTATTTGGTTCTTTGTGCTGCAAAAGTTGTTAACTCGCAGCAGAACTCGTAAAATTGTAAATGATTATGGTTTTGGTGTGACGCTGAAGGCTATTTAGGGCTGATGGTAGCATTTTATTGCTCTAGAATTAATGCGAAACCCATTTTTAGATACAAATAGTATTTGTTGTTACTTTAAGGCAATAAATAACGGAAGAAGTTGTAGTTCACATATGCATAATAATTGTCAATAATGAAATCTAATTGCAAACTACTCTTATACTTACTTAGCGATGGCAGCGACTTATGTAACTAATTTTTTGTCTCGTTTGTTTTCTAATCAAAAAATGTGCTAAGAGTAGTGACACAAAAGAATTTTTATAACAAAAACAGTTTTTGAGATGTTTTAGAATCATATTTAATAAATTGTAGTGAGAATTGAATTTTGCTCTGTGTCCAATGCTTTTATAAAAAACTGAATAAATATATATATGTACTAGCAATTAATTACAAATGAAAAATTAATTTAAAAAAACATTTTCCAGTGGACCAAATTGTAAATCTAAACCATCCTCGAATCTTTTTAAACACAAACAAAAAATTTCATCAAAATCGGTCCAGCCGTTTAGGAGCAGTTCAATTACAAACACTCGGTCAGAAGATTTATATATGTGACCTGGTCTACGGGAAGGGGGCTTAGGTGTCAAAAAATCAATTTTCACTTTTTAGTTGATTCTGATGGAAGATGAGATGCTTTTTCACGTGATAGAATCCAAAAAGTCATAACTTGTTTGAAAGTTCCCTAAAAATGTAAAGAAGAGTAAAAATACGAAAAAATATATTTTTTTTGTAATGAACAAAATACATTGAATTATAAGCTATAAAGACATGATTATACACTAGAAAAACGTATTATGGGCCAAAAATAATAATGCTGAGTAGTTTATGTATTTTTCTTTTTCTGAGATACACATACTTCGTATTCATCATAATCGCTCTCTTCATTGTTTTCATCATCCTTTTCATGGAAATATTGTCCGTATATGGCACTGAACTACTCATCAACACTCTTGTTTCATTTCATGCGAAATGCGAAGACGATAATCAACAGAAACACTTACACAAATGTGATAACAGAACATCAGGAAAGAGAGACGAATGAAAACAAGACAACAGCAGCTGCGCGGTATTAGAGTAAACGTCACTTCTTCAGTGTTACTTTTTTAAATGTTCCACACTAGCAACTTACACGATGAACTATAATAATATTCCGACCAAAAACAATACTTACTGGACGTCCTTGAAGCCTCTGGAAAGGAGAAAAATTAATGAGATAACGAGAACCTGACGAAACGAGTTGTTTATTTTTAACAGCTGTTTCCCAGAAAACTAGTTTTCGCACGTTAGCTCCCTTTTCGTAGACCAGGTCACATATATTAAGATATGTAAAAGTAGTACATTTGTATGTTCACGTTATAATATTCCTAGGCATCGGATTCACTCTATTAGGGATTGAAGACATTAAGACTAGTAAAAAGAAATTCATTATTTTTCGAATAGATGGCTTAGAAGCGTTAGAAAGACAGGTTTTTATACTAAAACTGCCTAAACTATACTTGCCGGAATATTGTTTGAAAGCGCCTCAAAGATGTTCATCTGTCTATAAAAGAGAAAGTACGGCATATTTTATAGTTTTACTTCGATCAAGGGAAAACACAAGCAAAGCGACTGAAAATATGAATAGTCTTTGTTAAAGTTTTAAAAATGTTTGTAATAAAAAAAAATTAAAAAAAATTAAACCCCATGAGTCGAATTTCTACCTGCTAATCGTTGCAAAATCGATCCATTTCTGAAAAGGATTGCGACTGGTGTTCAAAAGTCGGCCAGTTAAGACAAGATGAAGCGAAAACGGTACTGATCAAATCGCGGTTAGCCGGCGCAAACGGTGGCCAAGCTGGTTCAAGAAAGCCTGTTTACTGTGTGCTGGTGAGATTGGGAAAGAATCATTTACTATGAGCTGCTCCCTTATGGCCAAACATTTAATTCAGGCCTGTACTGTCAACAATTGTACCGTTTAAAGTAAGCAATAGTCCAGAATGTGTCAGCTTGGCTAATAGGACAGGAATTTTGTTCCATCAGGACAACAGCAAGCCAAACACATCGACAGTGAGAGGCATGGTAGGGTAGTTTTTATGCCAGTCGTTTCTTCTTTTCGCAAGGTGGCGTCAGTTGGAGATTCCAAGCGAAGTCAGGTCCTTCTCCACCTGGTCCTTCCAACGGAGTGGAGGTCTTTCTTTTCCACTGCTTCCTCCGGCGGGTACTGCGTCGAATACTGTCAGAGCTGGAGT
The DNA here is from genome assembly GCF_024586455.1 of Bactrocera neohumeralis. Classification (NCBI taxonomy): domain Eukaryota; kingdom Metazoa; phylum Arthropoda; class Insecta; order Diptera; family Tephritidae; genus Bactrocera; species Bactrocera neohumeralis. The sequence goes on from NC_065921.1 coordinate 35,180,302, forward strand.
GTTTTCGTCCAATCGGATGACTTGACCTAGCCAGCGCAGCCCCTGCCTTTTAATTCGCTGAACTATGACAATGTAGTCGTATATCTCATACAGCTCACCGTTCTATCGAATGCGATATTCGCCGTGGCCAACGCGCAGAGGACCATAAATGTTTCGCAGAACCTTTCCCTCGAAAGCTCGTAACGTCGACTCATCAAATATTGTAATCGTCCATGCCTCTACACCTTATAGCCGGACGGTGATGATGAGTGACTTGTAGAGTTCGGTCTTTGTTCATGGAGAGAGGCTTTACTTCTTAAGTGCCTACTCAGTCCGAAGTAGTATCTGTTTGCAAGAATAATTTTGTGTTAGATTTCGAGGCTGACATTGTTGTTGGTGCTAATACTGGTTCCAAGATAGTTATGACCAAATGATCTACTTTTATAGAAGAACCTTCTCGGTTTAGTTCTGCAGCTCAAATTTTTTTCTCCAAGAGCAGATTGTTCGCCTTGTCTGAAACCTCGTTTGGTATCGAACGGCTTGGAGAGGTCCTTCCCGATCCTGACAGAGCTTTTGGTGTTGCTCAACGTCAGCTTACATAGCCATATTAGTTTTGCGGGAATACCAAATTCAGACATCGTGGCAAAGAGGCAACTCCTTTTTGTGCTGTCTGTCTGTCCATCCGTCCGTGCTAGCTGTAACTTGAGATATCTCAATGAAACTTGGTATACGGGTTCCTTAGCAAAAAAAAAATCGAGTTCGTAGATGGGCGTAATCGAATCACTGCCCCGCCCACCATTCCATATCCATATAAATAAGAATAAGACATTTTTTTTTAAAGTGGGCATAAATAATAAATTTTATAAGAAGAGTGTGAAAATGGATTAAATCGGATGATAATCCCATTCACTCCCCATATAACGGTACTTTTAAAAACTACTAAAAGCGCAACAAATCAATAACTAAATAATCCAGAGACAATAAATTTTATCAACGAGATGATATGAGAGAGTTTTATGGGAGGTGTTGGAAGAACTGGACATGGGCGTGGCACCGCCCACTTTTTGGTGAAATCGCATATCTCGGGAACCGACCAACCGATGTCTTAAATCACATTGTGAAAATAGACGAAATCGGAAAACAACCACGCCTACTTCCCATATAGCATAATTTTAAATTCCACTTTGTTCAAATGAGGATAATCCTTCTTTTATAATGGTATGTCTGTATGCCAAAAATGGGTTGAATTGAACCAATACATCTTTTAGCCCCCGTATACTTAATGTAAAGATTTTCGAACTTCCTGGTGACTTTGTACCTTACATATCGGCCAATATGTGAGTTATCTCAGGCAAATAAGGGATTGTGTTTTATTCATAACGGTGTATCTTTATGCCTAAAATAATAAATTTGAGCGAAAACTTGGCCTAGCCGCTATATAACTAATATCAGGATTTTCGAACATCCGGCTGACTTTACTCTATATGATTGGTTTTATACCTTGAAGTATATCCCTGGCTTTGATTCTTAGCCCTTCCTTACTTATTACGAATAGCTTCGCGCAAACGACGCATAACACTCAAATAGTATTCCTTGTTGACAGTTGACAGGAATTCGGAAGCCTCCACATTAGTAATACGTTTCATGCCGTCCTGGTAATCGGAAAGCATTTTTTCATAGTTAATGTTTTACAATAACTCACAGCTGTTTTTCGAATAAATTGAGTGATTTTTGAACTAATCGGGTTTTCACCTTTCTTAGACCTTTGATCTTTTAAAATGGTTTTCGCTGATCCTTCCGATATTCCAATGCTGCTGGTAAGATCTCTCGATTCTCAAGCACCAATTTCTTTATTTTATTGACGTGTTGATGGCCGTCCTGGACATGGTTCGTCGTCAACGCATTCTCCACCTTCTTTTAATAATTTGTATCAATCGAAAGCACTTGCTCGCGACAAGCAATTATCAACGAAGGCCTTCTTCAACATTCTGAAATGGGTTTTCGAGCGAAATTTAAATTAAGTAGTCTTACTACATATTTTTTGCCCACAGTAGTATAATAGCTTTTTATATTTCTGCAAGATTTAAGATGTGAAAAACATATGATTTTCGATTCATTGTTATTTTTTTAAAATAATTTATGCGAAAAAATATTAAAAAAATAAATTAATATTTTATTCAAAGAATTAAAGTTAATTCATATAAATTTAATAATATACATATTTTTCGGGCATTATGACAATAAATAAAAATAAGTCAAGCGGCAATCTTATCGCTGCCAGTTTACTTAACTTAACACAAGAATTTAAAAGGTTTATGTTACTTGTGGACTAATTACACTCTTAATCGCAACACTCATTTCTTGGTCCATATTATTTTCTTAGACAAAATATACCTCTGCACACCTCTTGGTACTCGTATTGGATAAGTGAGTGTGTGGACTCCGTTTATGTCCCGGCCAAATACTTATGATAAATGAAACGGCCATATGGCATATTAATGTTTGCGTGTATCTGTGTATCTGTGTGTTTCAATGCAAAGTGAAAGTTAATATTCCAAGCAATAAATCAAATTTAATATACTCACGTATGCATAATATTTACACCTGACTTATGACTTACGGCGGGCATTTTGGGAGATCAGTGTTAAGTTAGTGAAGCGCTTTGCTCTTTCTTCTTGGGAGCAATATGTACTGAAATCATTGTGCAAATCTCATGAAGAAAGAATCATAACGATGCTTCGTCGTCATTTATTTAGCATTTGTTTTGCATTTCAAGCGTCCTCGGAACCCGCTCCGGAATAATGCTGAGCGATAGTTAAATTGAAATAATCTGCGTCCAGCGCCATTAATGTGCGCATTTTCCAAGCGAGTGCCTCACGTTCGGCCAGCGTTCGTTGCTTCGTTGCGCCCCTAAGTGTGTCTTAATGCAAACATTTCGTATGGAATAAATTGATTTTTTATTGCAAATTCGGGTGAATGCTTGTTGTTTGTTTTGCTGTTTTTCTTTATAGTTCTTGTTTACTGTTTGATTTTGTCTATGGCCCTATGGCCCTCTGTCATTTGACAACGTTGCATTTTGAGCGCAAATAACTCATTCCATTTCGTTCACTTTAATTTCCTTTACAGATGGCGAACCTATCAAACTTCCAGACAATTTGGAGAGCTTGCCAAGAGCTGACAGTTTCCCGTCACAGCGACATCGGTGGAATACAAATGAGGTCAGTTTTATTTACATTGATTTGAATGTACATAAATTTTGCATAAAAAATGCAAAACAAAAAAAAATAAAATAAAATATATGGAAGGGTAGCGACATCAAGTAGCGGTTGTAGTCATAAAAAAACATTCGAATCGCGTTTGGTATAATGTAATATACAAGTAGATGTTGAGACCTTAAGAGCAATTCTGTGAGTACCGCTTTTAATTTTGAAGAGTATGTGCATTTATATGGCAATCTGTTGGGTAACACAGGGTTTTATTACTCCATGCTAAGGTCAATTAGTTTACAGTTTAAAAAAGTTAATAATACACAATTTGCGTACCATCCAGATCTAGATTATTCTCCAGATTTATACATTTATTAATTAGCATAAACTCAAACTTTCCTCTTGAATTTGGTATTGTAAATAAAAAGAAAAAATGAACCGGAATCATCCGAAATTTTCGATTATTTATACTTTGTTACTTAACGAAAAGATTTATAACAAATTTAGCGCTATTTTATATTGATCATCTCACAATCTCGGAGGAAGCGATTGGTTGGTCTTTGAAGCAGGGGTTTTCGAAGTGATGAAGGTTCCATTCTTATAAAGGATGATCCATTTCGAGATTCCCAACTTTTTTGAAGAAAAAACACAGACTACATCATATGGTCTATACGTTGAGTCCAACTGGCGAATGACAGGCGTGATGTTTTGCTCCAAGACCTAATCGAGGCAGGATTGTTCGCATTAACTTCAGAGCTTACATATCCCCACAGGAAAAAATCTAACGGTGTGATATCATACGATCTTGGTGGCCAATCGACCGAGTGGAAACGTGAAATTATCTTCTCACCGAAGTGTTTCTCAATAAGTCTATTGATTGAAGTGATGTGTGGGAAGTGGCGCCGACTTGTTGGAACCAAATGTCGCCGAGATACGAGCTTCAATTTCAGGCATCAAATAGTCGGTTATCATGGCGCGATAACGGCCGCCATTGACGGTTACGTTCCCACCGACATCATTTTTGAAGAAATATAGACCGCTGATTCCGTCAACCCACAAACAACACCAAACCGTAGTTTTTTCTGCATGAAATTGATAATTTATTCGGCTATTGTAGCGTTGTTTTATTAATATATTCCAAATTCCGTGAAGATATCTAGAAAAATTAAAAAGTTTTCCATACAATTACCTAAGTTTGAGCGGTCAGTTTATATGGCAGCTGTATGCTATAGTGATCTGATATCGGCATGTCCGACTAATGGGTAGTCTCTTGGGAAGATGTGTGCCAAATTTTAGATCAACATCTCAAAAGCTGAGGTACTAGTTCGCCTATGTAGAGACGGATAGACGGTCAGACCGATGAACATAGCTAAATCAACTCACCTTGTCACGCTGATCATTTATATATGCTTGATAGATTCTCGGAAAACTCCTTCAGGGTGTTGCAAACTCCTTAGCAAACTTAATACATATACTCTGTTCAGGGTATGATAATGTCGTTGTTGTTTTAACTGGTATCAGTCCCCGTTAAGGTGATAAGGGTTGTCTAGGTTGTTGTCGACGTCATCTGGCGGGAAGCCCAGGAAACGTGCTGCTTCGAATGGGTCGGACCAAAGGGAAATGGGTGTTAGATGAGTAGGGTTGGCGGGGCATGCAAAAAGGTGTCCAGTATCATGCGGAAACTCATTAGATGCAGGACATATATTGGATATGTCGGGGTCTATTCTGGACATATAGGAGTTTAACCTGCTACAGTATACAGAACGAAGCTGCGCAAGGGTCACTCGCGTTTCTCGCGGCAGCTCGAACTCTTCGTCTGCAATGGGTGGTGATTTGACTCCAAAAACGCCATTCACTGGAAGGGAATCGGTGAAGGTGTTGATAGCTCCACTGTGAATGGCGGTCAGTACCTGTCGGAAGTTAGTTGCGTCCGAAGTCCGGTCGGCGTACTGTTCGATGACATCGACGTAGTTTCGGAAAGACCTCTTGATGTTTCTAGTTCCGCTCCAAGCAGGTGACTGCAGGGGTAATTTTTACGAAAACAGCCTAGCAGGAACTGCTTGGAGAAAAATTCTTTATGTTCCTTAACTAGGAGCATTAGCGTCACACTATTTAGGTGTTCGATGGGAGACATCAAGAGGCATCCTGTCGTGGTCCGGAATACAGGTCTGAAGTTTCTTCATCTGCGTACCACTGCATCCAGGTTACCATATTGGTGCAGCATAATTGAGGACCGACCGATTGCCTTGTAAGTTGCCAACAACGTTTCTTTGTCTTTTCCCCATGTGCTGCCGGCTAGCGACTTGAGGATTTTGTTGCGGCTCTGTACCTTGGCGATAATCGCGGTCGTATGAGAAGTAAAGGCATATACTGTCAAATGTTACACCTAAAATCTTAGGATTATTGATAGTCGGAATCTTGACGCCATCGTCTGCAATATTAAGCTAGAGTCTATTCTCCTTCGTCCAGTTCGTAAATATGGTCGCTGTGTATTTGGTGGGGGAAAGTGTTAGGTTCCGTGAAAAGAGGAAACGAGAAAGGTCGGAGAGATAGCTGTTTACTTTTGAACACATGCCATCGATTCCAATGCCCGACGCCAATATCGAGCAACGATCAGCATACGAGGTTATGTAAACCACCTCTGGTGGCTGTGGGAGTTTCGAGATGTAGAAGTTAAACAGTAGCGGGTAAAGGACACCACTCTGCGGAACCCAATGTTTAATTCTTCTCAGTTTAGATGTTTCTCCTCGAAATAGTACGGATGATTGTCGACCGCTCAGGTAGTCCGGTATGATATCCGTCATGGCTTTGAACCCCCTTATTGAAAGATGAATTTTGTTTTCTCTCTCAAACATTGAATAGAAATTTCGAAACTACTTCATTTTTGAGAAAGTTAAATTATTGGCTAATAGGACCACACGTGGAATCTTAGCAGAACTGCATATATTTTAATATGTTTCCTCAAACTCTTGAGTTTTGTATGTGTGCAGGAATATTATCGTTTGTGACATTTGAGCGTAACGTTACTATTTACTTAAACTGTCATTCCTCAGCACTTGATCTAAGTATATTCTGACAGTTAAACCACTGTCAAACCGCAACGGCAACAACAAAAGGACACGGCTGCATGGCATACAAAAATAAAAACAATTGAGAGAAAAGAGCAAAAGTGACAGTTGTAAAACAACTACAAGTTAACGAAACACATTTCGCTCGTGTCACTACGAACACGATGAAAAAGATATCAATCGTTTTCAATTCTGCGAAAAACTTAAGTCGCGTACACGTGACACAGCTAAAAGAAGACATCAACTGCGCTGACAAGTTGTCACTTTTAAACGGTGTGTTGACATTAAACAGATTTTATGGGAAACTCGTGACTTTTTTGTTGTTGGCACGCGCTTATGCCCAAGGATTCAAGGAATGTGCTTAACTGCCACACGATGGCACGATGCTTTCAGTGGTGACTGGTTGGTGGAGTTTGGCTTGATGAGCATAAGGTTGACTGATTAATGTTTGGAGTTTTTGTTGTAACTGGTTTGAGTTCTTGTTTAGCCAAAAGTTTTTATTTTTGGCACAACTTTTAGTTTTTTGTCAGTTGTTTGGTGGACTTGGTTGACAGATTTACATATCCACTTAGGGTATTTACATTGGCTCCCTTCTTTCGCAATTTTTCATCTCACTTACATAAGTATGTAATTTGAGAGTGTTTTGTGTGCATTTAATTCAATATTAGAAATAAGAATTTCTCTGGCGTTGCTTTCTAAATACTTAATGATTTGTTGCCGATCCAATAGAAGTCTTCGTGACCACCACGTTTTGCCGCTAGTTCCTCTATATTGATGTTTTTGTTCTAAGTACCATAGGCTTTGTTCGACTCAACTTCTAACAATTCACAAAAGCTATCATGTCAGCCGTACCAGCTGAATTATCAATGTCAAAAGAGCCACATCTCTTAGATGAACAGGGTTAATTAAGTTTGTCACGAAGTTTGTAACACCCAGAGGAAGCGTCGGGGACCCTATAAAGTATATATATATAAATGATCAGTATATTGAGCTGAGTCGATTTAGCCATGTCTGTCTGTCTGTCTGTCTGTCCGTCCGTCCGTCTGTATATATACGAACTAGTCCCTCAGTTATTAAGATATCGTTTTGAAATTTTGTAAACGTCATTTTCTCTTTAAGAAGCTGGTCATTTGTCGGAACTGCCGATATCGGACCACTATAACATATAGCTGCCATACAAACTGAACGATCGGGATCAAGTACTTGTATGGAAAACTTTTGCATTTGACAAGATATATTCACGAAATTTGGTATAGATTATTTTCTAAGGCAACAATGTATAGCTTCCACACAAACTGAACATACATATGTATGTATGTATGTAGTTACTAAAAGAAATGCACCTGTGAAGGGTATATTAGCTTCGGTGCAGCCGAAGTTAACTTTTTTTTATTTAAACAAAAACAGTTACGGATATCAATGAAATTCTTTATTCGTGTGAATGTTCAGTTGATGCCATTATGTTTGCAACTAGATTTCTTTTATATGGCCACAACGTTTGCAGAAATCCAGACGATGAACCCAATGTTCTACTTGCTGGCGTGTTGGCATAGACCATAGATTTGACGTAGCCCACAAAAAATAGTCTAACTGCGTCAAATCGCACGACCGAGGCGGCCAATTGACTGGGCCATTTCGTGAGGTAACACGTTCACCAAATTTGGTTTCCATTAAATCGATTGTGACATTCGCTGTGTGGCTTGTGGCGTCGTTCTGTTGGACCCACATATTGTCCATTCCATATCATCCAATCCGGCCCAAAAATATTCGGTTATCATTGAGCGGTAACGATTCCCATTTATAGTAACATGCCGGTCTTAATCATCACGGAAGAAGTACGACCTAATGACGCCGCCGGCTCATAAACCCCAACAAACCGTACTTTTTTCAGGATGCAATGATCACTCATGGAGTACGTTGTAATTGCTGCTTGACCAATAACGCATATTTTGCTTATTGACGAAGCCATTCAGCCAGAAATGAGCCTCATTGCTGAAGATGATTTTTCGATGAAAATCCGGATCATTTTCAAGTTGTTGCTCAGCCCAATTCACGAACATAGAACGATTCTGGTGGCCAAGCTGGTTCAGTTCTTGCGACAATTTGATCTTGTAAGGATGAAAGACAAGATCTTTTCGCAAAATTTGGCACAACGACTTCACAGAGATGCCCAACCCTTGAGAACGCCATGTGAGAGACTGATTTGGGTCTTCCAGTCGTTTCTTCTTTTCGCTACGTAGCGCCAATTGGATATTCCAAGCGAAGCCAGGTCCTTCTCCACTTGGTCCTTCCAACGGAGTGGAGGTCTTCCTCTTCCTCTGCTTCCCCCGGCGGGTACTGCGTCCAATACTTTCAGAGCTGGAGTGTTTTCGTCCATCCGGACAACATGACCTAGCCAGCGTAGCCGCTGTCTTTTAATTCGCTGAACTATGTCAATGTCGTCGTATATCTCGTACAGCTCATCGTTCCATCGAATGCGATATTCGCCGTGGTCAATGCGCAAAAGACCATAAATCTTTCGCAGAACCTTTCTCTCGAAAACTCGTAACGTCGACTCATCGGTTGCTGTCATCGTCCAAGCCTCTGCATCATATAGCAGGACGGGAATTATGAACGACTTATAGAGTTTGGCTTTTGTTCGTCGAAAGAGGACTTTACTTTTCAATTGCCTACTCAGTCCAAAGTAGCACCTGTTGGCAAGAGAAATCCTGCGTTGGATATATCGTAGTCCTTTCCTTACAAAGACCGGAAGTTGTGAGCTGCTTGAGCCATGTGTAAAAGAATCGTTTCTGGCCACTCCCAAGTGAATGGCGATCAGAGAACTTTCCTCATTTGCGTGAACTTCTACACATGACTCCATCCTCCTATGGCAAACCTTACTGAAGAGAAATGTCAAAAGAGCGGGAAAAATATGGCGTCGTTATCGCTATCGGTACACTTTTGTAGCGTCTCTATTGAAAATCTGTTATATACTGCCTTTGCAGCATTTCTGGATTTATAAACTTGTTGGATCTTGATCTGTGTTTCCGTTATCAATCGTTAACCTAACCCAACCAGTAATTTTATAGCTTTTCCCGATTTTTCTTTTAAATTCCTGCCACAACTATGCGTTGTTGCTTTTGTTCTAATTTAATAACTGTTTGTCCAGCTGTAATTGAGGTTTTGTTGCCGCGAACGCGCGTAAAAATCACGGTGACGCGCAATTTAAAAAGTTAAAACTTTTTACCGTTGTTTATGCAGAAATTTTCCGGCTTTCGGCAAAGACACTTTTTACGTTGCATTTTTTTTTAATCTTTGCCAAAAGTATTTGTTTGTGAGGAACAATTTAACTTTTTGATTTTTGCGCTTGCCGTAATACGCCGTGAAATTTGGTGTTTTTTTGGCGTATTACTGCTGGTGTTTTCCGTGTTTCGCTGCCCATTGCGCGGAGGTGCTTTATAGGCGAAAATGCGCCGTCGTTTTCGGTTTAAAGTTCGAAATAAAATGAAAAGCGTGTGGCCAGCCGCACCACAACGCCAATGACATAGCGGCTGGTGCGCGGCCTGCGGCTGTGGCTGTCCGGCGGTGGCATCCGGTTGCGGTCGAGGTGTGCTGTGGCAAGTGTCGTGGGTCAAGTTGGACGGGCAGTGTGGTTGCTGAGCCTCACACCACTCACCTGAGATGCTTGCGGTGGCTAAAGTGACGCTGGGCTTATACACGCTGTAGTACTTTGTTCCGGTAGTGTTGTTGCTGTTGTTGCTGGTGAACTTTTCGTTGTAAACGTAGCAAAATAAGCGTGCGTAATTTTATTTATGTTTGGCAGATGATGTTATTGCATTTTGTATGCACAGCGACCAGCAGCCCATGTCACACACACACACACACACACACACACACAGCCAGCAAACAGCTGCCAGCCGCAAGCATGCGTTCACGTGCGCTCCAGGAATTTACACTTGCATATGTACTTGAGTCTCACGCTCCGCGACGGTGTCCTGCTTCGTTGTTGTATTGTTGTTGCTTGTTTGCCTTGTTTTTGTTTTCGACTTTTTCTTGTCGCTTTTTGGCATTTTAATAAACTTTTATTTTTCATTTAGTCAGCTTGTTCGGCAAGTGTGTAAGCAAACGAATGTTCACATGCACTCGTGTGACTCCACGAAGTGACATTAAGCGCTCGCCTTCTCTTCCCACTCCGCTCGTGCTGCTTCGCGCGCTCGTTGGCTCATACTCCTGTCAGTTTTTATTAGTAGTTCTTGGGGTCATAAAATCAGAAGGTGAACCGCGCTCGGCCCTCAGCCCTCATTTACAGTACTCTGGGTGTGTGTGTGTGTGTGAGTTCGGTTAAAGTTTACTGGCCATATGGCAAATGAATATTTGCGGTCGCTCTTAATTCACGTAAAAAACGAAATGAAAATAAAAATTTGGTGGAATAAAAATACCACAGCAGTGAATTTTCATTTAAAATTTTTGTCACTTTACGCGCTAAAAAACGTGTGTCCGCTTTCGGTTGCGCGGCTGAACGTCACGTGATGTGTAGTTTATAAAGTTGGTTTTATGTACTATTTACATATTTGAATGAATGTACCGTTGATCGCACGATCCTCCCATAAACCAGTTGACATGAAAGCGTTCAGTGTGGCCAGCCAGTTCAACCATATCATTTCCATTAAGTCGTACAGTGGTGGGGTGATTAAATCGCACCAGCACTGTTGCGCCTTTGAACCACTGACCAACTGTTTAACTACAGTCTCAACCATAAAATATTCACTCAAGTTGCTGTACATTGTTTCCTACAGTTTATGATAGATTGAAGTTAAGGTGGTCGTTGAATGGGTGATGTTTATCGGAAAAACAAAATTAAAAGTAGAATTCTCAAATCAAGTTCTGTATTGTGTTATACGCCTAGCTGCCACAGGCAAGATTTCGTTGCGCTATACCAAGAACGTCAAAGGTGGTCAATAAAAATCAACGAAATTTTTTTGAGACAGTTTGTCAAATTTTTGTTGAACCGAAGATCCATCAATTGCTATTAATATTATTTTTATCAAGCTATGAATGCCAATTTCGTTTGGTGTTGGCACAATAGGTTACGTTAGGTTATACTGACCAGCTGTCACGCAATACATGAACCTACTGGTCGTTAGTAATGCCAGAGGTTCAGTTTAAATTGACCTCAAGTATATGTCATACAGGACGTCAGCGGTTTTCGGGAGCCTCACGAGTGACTTGATATCTAACTTTGATACCTAACCTAGTGACTTGAACTACAATGCTCCTACATACGAGTTTTAAATAAAGCTCAATCGAATCATAAGAGAACCCAACCGGCTCGTATATGATGTCAGTGTTACTGCCGGTTATTAGGCCAACAACAATCGTCCTGCAGTCATTTCGAGACTGAGAGTAAAACGCTTACGTTTTTTTCTTGAGGGCTTGTATTGTTTTTAGTGACTTATGTATTACTGTACTGATTCGGTAGCCAGACGGTTGGCACATTAGACAGTCTCATCTCATCAGCTATTTCGTTTTCCCGGATTCTTTTGTGACTTGGAACCCAGTATATATGCAGCCGTTACATCCACTGCCGTTCTCCCTGCTTTTAAGGACATTCTCTGACGTAATGCGATGTAAGGTTATTGATTTAATTACCGCCTGTTTGATTTTTGCCACTCCCAAATGGCGATCAGAGAAACTTGAGCAAAAAGCTCCGTCTGGCAGATGGCGCAGTATTCCGGACGCTTGAAAGGTCGTCCTAAGATCCAGCTCCTTGCCTAATAGACTACAGCGCCAATTCCATTAGCCATTTTTAATAATTTTCACTCAAAATAAATAATCCGAATTATCATAAAACATTTCTTTAAGTATTATGCAGAGGCTTGGACGATGACACAACCAATGAGTCGACGTTACGAGTTTTCGAGAGAAAGGTTCTGCGAAAGATTTATATAATTTTTATGTTTTACATTTTTTATTCTATCTGGATCGGTGGCGAAAAATCAGTCCGTTTATATATACTTTTGGCCCTTACAGTCGTTCCAATTGCTAAACTTCCGAATCTACCCGATCCAGTCAACGGTCAAAGTGAGTTGCTCTCTAATTTCTAAGTGACATGATCTCTTATCTCTTTACCTCTGGATGTATCTTTTCTTGGGTAGGTCGAGCGGCTTCGGTTCTTGCACAAGCTGTATTTTGTACGCTTTCAATTTAACAATTTTTGGTCGTCAGGTGGCACATCTTAAAGGCACTATTCATGCAAAGTTTTATATCGTTGCTTTCATCGGTGTTTGATTTAATCCTTAAGTAATTTAATAGAGGCCACTAACCGCCGAGTTCTCACCTTCAGAAATGTTCCAGTTCTTAGGCAGCTAAGGAAGATTTTGTATGTGTCCTAGCCACGAGACACTTGAGCGCAGAATGAAGTTTAAGATGACTTGAAGGCATTTGATTGCGGTCAGGCGGCCTCCAAACACATACCAACTCAGTAACCATCCTTTAAAATACAGTTTTGGATTTTTGAAATAAAAACCATTTTTTATAAAATCAAGTTTCGGTCATTTAATTGCCAAATGTTAAAAAGCAAACTTAAAGTTAATTTCTCTATAACAATAAAGTAATAAATCGCCAGTGAAAACATTTGAGAAAATAATATCTCAAAAACACCCAATTGAGTTGCCAAAAAGCTTACAGAGCGGCGCGGTTGGCAGGATTCACTGCCGTATAAAGTCATATTCTTTGTGTCGAAAATCGAATTTTTCAGATATGAATTGCATGTATGTATGTATGTATACATATTAAGAATTGTTATTCAATTGCTGTACGTTGCAATGTTTCAATCGATTAGTGCATTCTTAACAATATAGCAAGCGATAAATCAAACGAATTGTCGGTACTTAAAGGCCAACTTTCTTCCTCCTTTGAGCATTACAGCCAAAAAAAAAAACCATGTGGAACTACATACACATGCATATAAAATGCATACATGCACATAAATAATAACTTTTGCTTATGTCAGCACGTAGCACATCCTATTCCGCCTATTACTCCTCATATTTCGTGGAGGTCAAACGAAGGATGCGAAAACGCGATTGCGCTGCCAGATGTTGGCTGGCGCGACCTTTCACTCAAAATAAAAATGCAAACGAGCATCGAATGTGATTTGTATAATAAATAAATATTCCTATTTCTCAATCAAATGGCTTGCTTACTTGCATCTATATGTGTGTGTGTGTGTGTGTGACCTCGGAAAAAATTCGCAATTGCCCAGGGGAAAACAGTGTCACCATCATAGAAAGTACGCTCTTTCTGTGTGGAGCGTGAGGGCTTGCGTTGAGTGCCCTGGGCGATTTACTCCACACGTTCAGTGGCGCCCGAAAAGTGAATTGCTCAGTGGATTTGAAACATATTGAGTGTTGTTGGGCGGCTGTTTACACTGAACTTATCAATTTGTTTGCCATTCTTGACGTTTTATGAATAATTGAAGTGTTTTGGATATTCTTGCGAATTTATCATTTCTCAATGCAATGCTGCCACTGCATGCATAGGCAGACATTCTTACAAGGTGATTTCCAAAGTAAACAGGACTTTTTGAATCTAGCGCCCCCTGGTGCCGCCATCTATATGTCGTCTGGTGCGTTCGAATCTGCTATCTTTATCGATTGTCCAGTGAGACATTTCATCGATTGGAAGTGAAGTTATTGCGTTTTAAGTGTCAGTATGATTATGTTATCGGTGCGAAAATGAGCTTCGAACAAAGAGCAAACAGTAAATTTTGTTTTAAAATCGGTAAAACTTTCATCGAAACGTTTCAATTGATGAAACAAGTTTATGGCGATGATTGCCTATCCCGTAGCAGAGTGCACGAGTGGTTTCAACGTTTTCAAAGTGGTCGTGAGGACATAAATGATGATCAACATTTGGGCCAATCAAAATCCGTGATCACCGGAAATTCCATCGAAACTGTACATGAACTCCTCAAAAATCAGCCGAAATTGAAATTCATGGAAATGGAATTGAACATCTCCAAAACATCGATTTATCGCATTTTGACCGAACATTTGGGCTTACGAAAGGTGTGTGCACGGCACCAAAAATTGCTCAGAATCCAACATTCGAAGGATATCGTTAAAGAGGTCAAAAAGGACAAAAAATCACATTTTAACTATTAACCATTCCCCGTATTCACCTGATGTGGCACAGTGTGACTTTTTCCTTTTCGAAAAAATGCATTTGTCCATGAAAGGAAAGTATTATGCAGTCCTGTTTACTTTGGAAAGCACCTTGTATTCAGCGGATGACTCATCCAATCGATGTTTTGAGTGCTCAAAAATGTTGTTTCAGTGGATGTGTGAGAGCTCGCATTGTCGTGGTGAAAAGTGATCCGTCTTCGGTGGTTGGTTTTCCTGATTTCTTGAAAGATAACAGAAAGAAAATGGTTACATATCACTCTGAACTTACTATTCTGCATTGTTCCGGTAGAATGGTTGCGACATGTCCAGTTTTTCCAAAAAAACGACAACCACAACAACCAACCAGTCGACTGCTCTTTACTTTCGGGTCTATAGGTGTAATGTCATAATATCATAGACGTGTTTCGAAGCACCGTTATCTTATTCTGTTAACATTTATCTCGATAAATCGAGCCTTTTTTGAGCGATTGACAAATTGTGTGGGATCCAAAGTGAACTATTTTTTTCACAGTCAAATGTTCATGCAATATTGAATATTAGCATACATTCCCACTAATGCCCATAATTGCCTCAATCTCACGTTAGGTCACATGACGAACTTGCAATATCAATTTGCGCACAGCATCAATAGTTTCCCTGATTTTGGACGACATTCTCGAAATTCGTCTTGGAGTGATCTACGATCTCCGTTGAATTCACCGTGCCATCGATAAACGCTGGTCCTTGATGGAGCTTCATCGCCAAAAATTGAACTTAGTTCATCTTATCATACACTCTTGAAGAGTTAATTCACGTCGAAGGTTGTAAAAAATAATCGCGCGAAAATGTTCACGATTTAATTCCGTTTTTTCAGTCGAGAAGAATGTTTTAAGTTACTGTAAACAACACAAATAGCGCTTGTATGTCAAAACGTTCTGAGCATGCATGCCTTCAAAAATGTCAAACTTTACAAGAAAATTGTGAGTTTCCAGATTGCAACACTAATGTTGCCAAATCCCGAAATATAAAGGCAACCGACGTAACGTAACATTTGTCGTTACATCTCATGTTTAACTAAGATATGTATTTACTTTGTTGTTGTTGTTTTATTCGAAGGATCGCAGTGAGCTTTCATCTCTAAACTTATAGTTGTAAAGAGCAGCGAAAGCTTTCCATATAAAAGCAGCCTCTAAATTTGTCTAGCTATCGAAAGCTGTGCTGATTTCACTTCAACGTCACTCACTGTAAATGCCCCTACTATGTAAATACTAATGTGCACTCATGACTCGGCAAATATGAAGTGTTCGTCAAGTGTCTTATTTTTGAGTGTCATAAAGAATGCCAAAAGCATATTTGACTAGAAAAGTGAAAGGCTCGAAAGCACTACCGTACTTTCTGTAAGCACCGCAAGCATTCAAGAGCTTAGCTGCAGCGTGTTGTCGCCTGCGATTATATGTGTGTGTATATGTATTTGTAAGGGCTTAGATTGCGGCAAAACCGCGTGCCACGTCTAATTCGATGAGCGTTGTCCTTGTTCGCGCACTTATTTCTTCTTACAGCCCGCATGGATAAATCGCTTACACATACACTCAAACATATACATGAATTATTTATATGTGTGTATGTGCTTCAATTCCCTATTTTCGGCGAATACTTCGCTTATAAATCGTTGTTTAGCATCCGCTCCTGCTTTTGCCACTAGTTCGGAAATATTTATGATGTATTTCATATGCAAAACACACACGCACTCGCACACATTGACAATGGCACAACATATGCTTCATGCGTCGCGTTCACTCGTCTTATGCTCCTCTTCCGGTTTCGCATTAAATATTCATGCGTTTCGGCAGTTGCTCCGCTTCGCCACAGGAGCGGCTGTCCAGCGTGGCTGTCGCAAGCCAAAAATTCCGGTGGCGTTCTCCGGCTGCGGCTCCGTATGTACATGCGTCCCTGTGTGTGTGGCGTTTGCCACAACAAATTGCCATGAATACTTGAATGCCAACCCTTTGGTTGCCTCTTAACTTTGATTTGTTGCGCGCGTTCTGCCTGAGAATTGTTGAGTGCGCACAGCAGCCTTTTCTTCTTCTTCTACTTGCTCTACTACCTCACCTTCGCGACTGCTTAGCTTGCGTTGCCACAGTTTCCCCACATGTGTGTGTGTGTGTGAGGTCTACACTTATGCGACGCTTAATTAACTTAAGTTTGATTTATAAAACCACTCACATTCGCCATGGGTGCGCTATAAAATTTTAGAGTTTTCCTTTTGTTTTGATTTACTTTGCGTGAGACTTCTGCCCGAATAGGTAATTGAAAGCGTTGAGCGTAAAAATTTAAATATTTGCTTAATATGATGCTGCTTACGTTAGGAATAACCCATATTTTGATTATGGTGGTGTATATACTTGTATTAATTGCATCCCGCCCTCTCTTTTTATACCCTGAACAGGGTATATTAAGTTTGTCACGAAGTTAGTAACACCCAGAAGGAAGCGTCGGAGACCCTATAAAGTATATATATACATATATAAATGATCAGTATGTTGAGCTGAGTCGATTTAGCCATGTCCGTCTGTCTGTTTGTCCGTCTGTCCGTCTGTCTGTATATATACGAACTAGTCCCTCAGTTTTTAAAATATCGTTTTGAAATTTTGCAAATGTCACTTTCTCTTCGAGAAGCTGCCCTTTTTTCGAAATGCCGATATTGGACCACTTTAACATACAGCTGCCATACAAACTGAACAATCGGAATCAAGTTCTTGTATGGAAAACTTTCACATTTGACGTGGTATCTTCACTAAATTTGACATGAATTATTGCTTAAAGTAATAATATAATCTCCGAAAAAATTGGATTGAATTCAGATCGGATTATTATATCATGTAGCTTCAATACAAACTGAACACATAGTTACTAAAAGAAATGCACCTATGAAGGGTATATTAGCTTCGGTGCAGCCGAAGTTAACGTTTTTTCTTGTTTGATTTCAAAATATTTAGAAATTACTCAACATTCGAAAACTTATTCTTTTACTTTACTGGCGTAGACACCGCTTTTGCGATTTTAGCCAATTGGATATTCCAAGCGTAGCCAGGTCCTTCTCCACTTGGTCCTTCCAACGGAGTGAAGGTCTTCCTCTTCCTCTGCTTCACCCGGCGGGTACAGCGTCGAATACTTTCAGTGCTGGGGTGTTTTCGTCCATACGTACGACTTGACCTAGTAGCCGCTGTCTCTTAATTCGCTGTACTCTGTCAATGTCGTCGTATATCACATACAGCTCATCGTTCCATCGAATGCGATATTCGCCTTGGCCTACGCGCAAATCACCATAAATCTTCCGCAGAATCTTTCTCTCGAAAACTCGTAATGTCGTTGCCATCGTCCAGGCCTCTGCACCATATAGCAGGACGGGAATAATGAGTGACTTATAGAGTTTTGCTTTTGTTCGTCGAGAGAGGACTTTACTTCTCAATTGCCTACTCAGTCCAAAGTAGCTCCCGTTGGCAAGAGTTATTCTGTGTTGAGATTGTTTGAGATATTTCGCTTTGTCCTCGTTCGCTAGAACCACAGACCCATTTGCTTCGCTTCCTTATCCATTCTGGATAAAGCAGAATTGAGGCCAATGAAATCAATAACATCTGAAACTTATTTGATATTTTGACGTAAGAACTTTTAATTGAGAATTAGGTTTTTTTCGATTATATTAATATTTTAAATATAAAAATATAGTCTATGGGATATAAGAAGGTAAGTTTACACAAAATTTCGTCAAAGAGTATTTGTTTTTTTTTGTACAAGATTAGAAAAAAAACCAGAAACTTGTTTTTGATGTTGCCTGGAAAAAGCTATAATACAAAAGTTGTCGATATCTTTATTACCTATAACTGTGCCATATAATTTTTTTCTATAGGACTCGTAATTTTGTCGAAAATCGAGATAAACCGTTTTGATACCTGGCCCTTTCCACTTCCCGACCACAGATCAACTGTAAATTAATTTTCTTTTCACTTTTATTATTTTAACTTTCGTTTCCAATGAGTTTTAATGTACATACTTAGAAGTTTTTGATTTCAAAATTCATCTACCCATGTCTAATTATCTTGTGCTCTCAGATGGTCAGATTTGAGGTTAGGTTAAGTTTCGTTGTTGATTACCACGACGGAGATCATGGAGATACAGCTTAGGCACTTGAAAGAATGGTTAGGACACAACCCGATTTGAGTGTGTGACATACATACATATACCTACTGGTCCTTAGTAAAGCCAGATAAAGGTTCTGTTTGAGCTGAAGCATTCATAATATAGGACGTTAATGCTTTTGTCGAAACTTAAGAGGCAAGAATTTAAAATGGAAAAAGTTATTCCTTATGTTGAAAGTGGAGAAACTTTTCCAGAGAGAGGGGGAATAAATCAGCGTAATCTAAGCTAGCCCATTTTGGAATGTGTGAGGCTCGACTAACGGGTAAACTTATCACTTGAGAAATGATATACGAAACACCATGTCGCATGTTTAAGCTTAAGGAACGTAATTTATCTTTGTTTTCCACATCACGTGAAAAATAGTCAGTGTCGTTTGAACTTTTCCTCAGATTTCATCAGTCTGTCAAAGCAGATAGTCTAACCACAAATTACAAAATAACGGATGAGATATCTTTATTATTAGTGAATGTAGCTTCTTTGGCCACATATATTCGTTTATAGCTTCAACTCTTTATAACGAAGAAAGCTATTGATAAATATACAAAGAACGATTATAAAAATTTAAGAGACTTTAATAAAAAATACTGCCTTGAACAATTTGTGTGCTCATACATACACACATGTCTACGTTTTTAAGAATTTAACTGTACTCAGTTGTAGACCCGTTATCTGCTTTTCGCCATAGCGTCACAACAATGATGTTCACAGAATAATTCCATGGCAAAGCTAATATTTTCTTAATTCTTGTGAGCTTATATTTACTTAAGTATATTTATGTTGTTGTTTTTGGCATCACAGCAAACATTTATAGAATTTTTTTTGCACATTTCCAGGAAATCGCAGCGATTCTTATCAGTTTTGATAAGCACAATGAGTGGCAATCCAAGGAAGTCAAAACCAGGTGAGTCAAGCCAAAAATTATTGCGTTGAATTATCTCGTACGTTGAGTGGACCCAAGCTGTATCGTAATGTACAGAAAAATATATGTATGTCTTTACGTATGTATGTATATGTGATAATGTACTTGTAAAGTTGCTACAGCCGCCAAGACGCATGTACTATATACCTTGTAATACCAAGTGTTTTGTGTCGATGGTCACTCAAGTCCATTTAAGTAAAAACTAAATATGTGTTTATTCCGAGGGGATTTAGAAAACATAATGCTCAAATGCTTATTATGCCACGGTCTGCTGTATATAGACATTTGCCTAAGTGTGGTAAGAGAAGAGTGCAATAGGAGTGAGGTGGACAGGGACAGTATCTTAAGGTTTTGTAAAAACTAGTGAAAGAATGCCTTGATCTCTTCTTCTTCTTCTTAATTGGCGTAGACACCGCTTACGCGATTATAGCCGAGTTAACAACAGCACGCCAGTCGTTTCTTCTTTTCGCTACGTGGCGCCAATTGGATATTCCAAGCGAAGCCAGGTCCTTCTCCACTTGGTCCTTCCAACGGAATGGAGGTCTTCCTCTTCCTCTGCTTCCCCCGGCGGGTACTGCGTCGAATACTTTCAGAGCTGGAGTGTTTTCATCCATCCGGACAACTTGACCTAGCCAGCGTAACCGCTGTCTTTTAATTCGCTGAATTATGTCAATGTCGTCGTATATCTCGTACAGCTCATCGTTCCATCGAATGCGATATTCGCCGTGGCCAATGCGCAAAGGACCATAAATCTTTGTCAGAATTTTTTTCTCTAACTCGTAACGTCGACTCATCGGTTGCTGTCATCAGCCTCTGCATAAAACGGGAATTATGAGCGACTTATAGAGTTTAGCTTTTGTTCGTCGAGAGAGGACTTTACTTTTCAATTGCCTTTCCGAAGTAACTGTTGGCAAGAGCCTTGAAGATCTCTTAGATGATAAAACTGCAAGGTGTTCCAGGACATACTTACATACATATATTCCCGGTAACTGTGAAGTAGATGAACTAGCCAGAACGCGCACCACTCTTCAATTATGTGGACTCCGATAAAGATGGGATGATATATGACTATCGCTACTTCTAAATATATAATCGTCAAGCATGTTATGGATTATAGATATATAGGCTCGGTCAATCCCAACTTGCTCAACAAGCAGGCAAGCGTTGCATGAATGGAATATGGGTCGCACATGCCGACTATTAAAGTTCAAAAGGAATGACATAAGGACTCTGGCAGCAGTGCAGTTGCCAAGAGGTAGAAGAAAAATAGACTACAGAGTAACTTCTAAGCGTTTGAAAGACTTTCTAAAGAAAGAAAATAATCGATGTCTCGGAACATTTAATACTGTTTGCATTGATGAATTTCAACAGGAGCACAAAGTGGTTCAGAGAAGACATTTGTTATGAGGGGATTTTAGTTCCGTTGGTTTCACATTGTGAATTCTAAAGGCCTACATGTATCATCAGACATCCATTCTACTTACCTACATGAGAGCTTTCTCTACAAATTCGGAAATTCTAGAGATTCTTATTTTATAAATACAGGTCTAAATAGTAGGAGTTCAACATAGCTTGCAACAGTTTTAACGACTTCGGTCCGAGTGAAGTATCTCGTTCCTTTACTCTGTAGCGAACTACTGAAGAGGAACAAGTTATTCCACATTTCAAACCGTAAGGATCATCAAGGATCTTGATGAGATACTACACATTTGTATCATATTCATACAAAATTTCCTTAAATGTTCCTAAATCATCGAACTCTCTCCGAGGTATTAAACCTCATTGGAAAGGTTGCTTACGGCTCTTCTTTTCTACTTCAATCCACAAAAAGTCCATGAGCTTCCATTGTCTACACTTTTGGGTTCTGTAACTCCCTCTTAACTATATTGTAGAGTTAAACATTTTTCGTCCCAGTCTCTTGAGTAAATTCTGAGCAAAATTAGAATTAGGCATGTAGGTATTATGTAAAAATGTATATATGTTTCAAAAGTTTTCACTTTATTAACCCGCTTCATCTATTTACAGACCGAAGAGCGGTTCGCTGCTGCTGTACTCCCGCAAGAAGGTTCGCTATCGTCGTGATGGCTACTGCTGGAAGAAACGCAAGGACGGCAAGACCACGCGCGAGGATCACATGAAGCTGAAAGTGCAAGGAACAGAGGTAACAGAGCTTTTGTTATTTATAGAAGTACATCAAGCTTTAAGTAGCCGTAAAAGGTTCACACTTTGTTGACGCTAATTTCCGCGTAAGCTTTGTTGTTGTACTTAGCATTAGCGTTTTTTTTTTGTTTGTTTATTCGGCGAGCCGGACAACACTTGCTGTGCAATTAGGCAATTAGAGCCAATTCCCTGCGCTTGCTTGTTTGGTTTCCTTCCTGCTTGACAGCTTTTTTGATAACCTCGGCCATTTTTTTGTTCGAATTTTTTCCACACACTCGCCGCGTCGGTTTGCTGGCGGTGTTGGCCATTTGTTGGCCACTTAAGAATGGCGTCGTCGTTAGTCAGACGCTGCCCTGAAATTAATTTACAAGATAATGAAAACAAAGCCAGCTACACAAGAGGAGTATTTAAGAAAAACTAACTGCTCTTTTATCATTTGCTTCTTTTTCATTTTCTTTAGATTTTTTTCAATGCTCGTTCGTGCTGGTGGCGACGGCACATGTGCAGCATACGTTGTGTCCTCGCCCCAAGGGTTGGTTAGCCGGTTAGCCTGTTAGCCGGTGTATCCATGAGTTATGATTTCCCGCCGGAAACATGCATGGAGTGACTGTTTGGCATTTTTTGCGTTACTGACGCCCTTTTGACACAAACTGCTCGTGGATATTTATATTTACTTTTGCCACTTTTTTTCGCCAATTTCGTGAAGTCCTTTTGGCAGGGGCCTTCTAGGATGGGATAAGCTGCTAATGCAATAAGTTAAGGGTTAAGTGTATTTACAAGTCTGAAGTGTATAAACTTGTCGAGCCATCAGCGAACTCACGCTCACGACCCTGGCACTGGCTGGAGTGGGATCGCGTCCGTGTTGTTGGTGGATCTTGGGCTACGGAAGAATAAAAGAAATTTCTTATAATTTCACGCCAATTTCTTTCAGTTATTGTCTTTGTTTTACTGCTCTGCCGATTGGCGTGAGTTTTGTTGTTTCAATTTTAAATGCCTTTGTTTGTGATTTCTGTTTTTTTTCTGCCGGAGTTTTTTTTCCCTTCTGCTTCTACATGCCATTGCACATTGCATTGCCAAGCGATTTTCTCCCTCTCTCTTCACCCCGCTCGCCTTCTAACACTCGTGTACGCGAAGCAGTATCAAGATTTATGATTTGTTTGAAGACGGAAGCGCCAAGACATTGGCTCTGCCCCAAGCCCAGTGTCTCACAAGTAAACGCCGGCACTTCGCCAGCATTGGGAAGCGATAAGCAATTGTTTTGCTGCTCTTAATGGTTGGCGAGAGCGGCGGTGGGAACTTCGCGTATTTTACGCCGTCTCGTTTGGCGGCATCAGCCGTCAGTCATCAGCGGGCGGCATCCAGTGCAAAAACTCCTATTTATCTTCTGGGCAAGCCAGTGAACGCGGCAAGTACAAGCGCTCGCGCGTGGTGTGGGACAAAATGAAAAATATTTCACATACGAAAGAAGGGTTGAACTTTGACATTAGGCGGCGAAGCTCTTACTCATTTTTATTAGTGTTTTTTATTTTACCGAAATTTGCCTACTCTACCCATTTTTATTATAACAGTTTTTGCTTGCTCACAGCGTGACTTTTCCTTAAGTCAAAACTAATTCAATTTCACTCACACTCCCCCCTGCTCTCCCGCTTCTTTTGCTATTTTTTCATATTCTAATTAAATGAATTTGTTTTCACCAATTTTGCAGCGAGATTTTAGTGCATTTTTATGTTGGTGTTTTTCTTAGACAAGCTGGCTTATTGATTCTTCGCATTTATGAGATAAAAATATGATATTTCTGAACTTTTATATATGTAAGTAGTAGTATGGAAATAATAAAAATATTGTTTTGCTTTTTTACAGTGTATTTATGGCTGCTATGTTCATTCCGCAATTCTTCCGACTTTTCATCGCAGGTGCTACTGGTTGTTACAAGTAAGCAGATCTCTATTCCTCAGTTACTATTCTTTGCTGTATTTCAGTAACCAAAAAGTGGCACATTAATCTTTTGTGATGTTGATTAAACCCTCTTTATTATTGTTTTATGTTATTTTATCAGAATCCAGATATCGTTTTGGTGCACTACCTGAACGTTCCATATCCAGATGATAATAAAATGGCTGTCATTGCTCCGAGCATAACACTGTGGGGCGATAAGAAAGAGTGGACGAAGGATGAGCTTGTCAGTCAACTTAAACCTATGTGTAAGTTAACAAATTATTCATTCTTATACTAAAAACCAATTCCAACTCGAAATTAAGGCAAATTGTCGAATAATACTTCTCTCTACTGTATAATAATACTCAAGTCACGAAAATATTGTTTTTTTTATTAATAGCGCTATTTTTTAGCATTTGGTGAGACAAGTGGTGCATAGTTGCCGGTCTATTAGCCATGTTCATACCGATACTTTGTACCTTCTAGAAAACGGAATATCCCTAAGTTGTGATTTTGAGAAACTCTGTTTAAAGTTGTCCCCTGCATGAAATGAGTTAGCTGTCTTGGCGGTCTATAAAGATCTGAAAACTATTAGACAAAATTATTACAATTTGAAATACTAGTTTAATAATTTTCATATATCATAATGAAAAAAAACCACGAAGAAAATATTTATCAAAAATATATTTTATAGAGTATTTTTGGAAAATTATTCAACTGAGAATGTTTGAACATAAATGCAAAATAAAACATCATACAACAAGATATGCTAGTCATATACTATACAATACCTAGGGCTGACCATTATTATTATCACTTTTTTTTACTTTTAGCTTTGGGGTCGTTCAAGTATTACGAGATGAATTTTAATACTCTTGCACAATGTTGCTACAGAGTTTAAGGGTTTTGTGCACCTTTTGTGCTAATTAGCTAAATCTAACTGATATTCAGGATTTTGAAACGTCCGGCTGACTTCTTTTTTATTGGCGTAGACACCGCTTACGCGGTTGTAGCCGAGTTTACAACAGCGCGCCAATCGTTCTTCCTCTTCGCCGTTTGGCGCAAATTCGAGATATCAAGTGCAGCCAGGTCCGTCTCCACTTGGTTACTCCGAGTCGAGGTCATCGTCTTCCTCTGCTTCCCCCGGCGGGAATTGCGTCGAATACTCGCCGAGCTGAAATGTTTTCATCCATTGGAACGACATGACCTAGCCAGTTGAGCCGCTGTCTGTTAATTCGCTGAACTAAGTCAATATCGTCGTATATCTCGTACAGCTCATCGTTCCATCGACGTATACCGTCGTTGCCAATGCGCAAAAGACCATAAATCTACTGTAGAACCTCGTAAAGTGGTTTTCATCCATTCGGACGACATGACCTAGCCAGTGGAGCCGCTGTCTCTTAATTCGCTGAACTAAGTCAATATCGTCGTATATCTCGTACAGCTCATCGTTCCATCGACGTATACCGTCGTTGCGCAAAAGACCATAAATCTACTGTAGAACCTCGTAAAGTGGTTTTCATCCATTATACGTCGTTGTCTCAATGCGCAAAGGACCAAAATCTACCAAAGGCCGCCGAACCTCGTATAGCCGACTCATCTGATGTTATCATTGTCCATACCTCTGGAACATGTAGCAGTTCGTCGAGAAAGGACCTTACTTCTCATTTGACTACTCAGTCCGAAATAGCACTTGTTGGGAATAGTTATTATCCATTGGCTTTCGACGTTGTTGTTGCTGTTAATGCTGGTTTAAAGATAGACGCAATTATTAACGACTTGAAGTCGCGGGAGCCAAGTCGGCCGTGCGACGACTTTTTGTTTGATGACAGGAGATATTTCGTCTTGCTCGAATTATTTTATACAGCGGTAGATTGAAGAAGTCACCCAAAAGTGAGTCGCCTTGTCTGAAACCTCGTTTGGCAGAGGTCCTTCCCGATCCTGACGGAGCCACACTGATGAGGTCCAATAAGTTTTTCACGGTGGGCTTTAATATTTAACACCGTATGGTCGATAGTATCTTATATGGCTTATTCCACAGTAGTTGACGCAGATTGTCGGGTCTTCATTTTTGTGGATTGGGCAGAGCACACTTAAATTTCAGTCGTCGTCCATGCTTTCGTCCGACCATGTTATACAAAAAAGGTGATGCATGCTCCTTATCGAATCTCACCGATATTCCCTGAATAAAAGATCATCCCCTCCGCTTTGTTCTTCAGACGGGTAATTGCTATTCGATATTCGCTTGGGGAACCGGGTTCCCCATCTCCAGGTGTGATGTTCTCACTGAAATTCAGCGGAAAAGTGTTCCCTCTATAATTTAAGTATGGTCTGGGCATCAGTCACTAGATCACCTCTGGGGGTTCTTCAAGAGTATGCTTCGGTCTTGAAACCTTCGTTCTGTTGTGTCCTTTTCATTGAGGGTGTTTTTTGGTGGCGAGTGCCAAGCCTAGCACAACTCTAGGGAGGCTTGATTCGCCTTCTCACTTTTGCTCGCCTTCAAACGGATGTTTTTCGTCAACACAGAGGATACTTGGTCTAAAACCGGAAGTCAAGACTGCTTGAGTCATATGTAAAAAATCGTTTTTGTCCATTCCCAAGTGAATGGCGCTCAGAGAACTTTCCTCATATGCGTGAACTTCTACGCATGGCCCCAGTCACTGGCTGACTTCATTCCTTATATATAAATAAATGCTAACAGCCATTCCGTTTCTCTGCCCCCAATTAATGGAGTATAATTTTCGCTGAAGGGAAGTAAAATATAATTGTAAAACTATGGGAGTCTCCCTTTACATAAGCTGTAAATTGCGTAATTGTTCTGAATCGTCTTCCATTCGCCCGGCTGATTAGCAAATTACAAGCCGAATCCTTGACAACAGTATAATAAAGATATTTTAAGGACCCTTAGAAGCTTTTGATAAAGCAGACCACATATGTTACATATATTTCTAATTTGTATTTTCCGTTTAGTATCCACGGTTACTTCGGATGATGACTCTGATTCCGGCAATGACATAGAAATATCGGTGAGTGCCATCCTTCATACAAATGCGAGTTTTGTTTTATTTTGCTAAGAAAAAATAAATAAATTTGTTCCAAAGACTGCCGAGACCGTCGAATCATTGGTGTGCCAGTTGATGGAGAAGCAACGTCTTTCACGGCAGGCGGCCTTGGTCAAGCAGCTGGACTGTGGTTGTGGGGATGCGTCGTGCGCCGACGGCAAAACTTGCTCGCATCCGGTAATGCGGCGGCCTACGCTATTGAAATCGGTTAGCGAGAAGCGTCTTAGCATTGGCGATGGCTATGGTCCGGGGGCGAGCGGTACGCCGAATGTTGTAGTTGGTCAAAAGGTGGGTTATAGGGTTTGAAAATTATAATTTTATTGTTTATGTTTTATTTATTCTAATTTCATGATAGCTTTACTCGCGTTGGTCGGAGCGGCGGCTACGCGATGGCAGCGAACAACTACATCATCAGTATTCGGGCAACCATCATATGCAACAACAGACTTTGCCGCAGGAGTCGGCGATTAAATTCCAAATCATTCCACCACAACACAACGAACAACAACAGGCTTCCTATCATCAACAACAACAACAACAGCAACAGCAGCAACACTATCGACAGCTGACTGCGCGAAACAATATGCTCTTACAGCAGCAACAACAACAACAACAGCAACTGCATCATCAACAACAACAACAACAACAGCATCAGCAATCAAATTTCAATCAAAACTCATCAACAATTTCCAACAGCAATCATAACAATCAATTAAATTTGCAACGATTTGTAGGTAATAACGGCACCAACCACAGCCACAGCCACAACAACAGCAGCGGCAGCAGCAGTAATAATGTCAACAATGGCAGTAATAATAATAATTCACATGTAAATCATCGCTTACGAATTGCAAAAACAACAATAACAGCTACCTCGGGGGCTGCAGCCGCTGCGGCCATCATCGAGCAGCAGGAGGGGCGCGTGATGGGCCTGCATGAGGATGAACTAATTGGAAACCCCAACCACGCGCCGTTAAATGCCCATGGCACCCTTAACCGCAGTGGCAGCTTTGGGAGTGTTGGTGGTGGTGGCAATTGTAGTCAATTAGTGTTGACACCTCACCAGCAACAACAGCAACAACAACAACAACAGCAAAATGTAATAAATAACAATAGCAATTACAGCTTCAATAAGCATCAGCAGCAACAACAACAGCAGCAGCAGAAACAAACTGATGCACACACTTCGTCTACTTCTTCCACACAACAACAACAACAACAACAGCAAGATTTTTACAATCGGCTGCAGCAACAGCAACAGAAGCAAACAACGAATGACATAAATATGTCCTCCGTCTCCAATTCTTCCTCGCAATCACCACAACAGCAACAACAACAACATCAGCAAATGCACCACCCACATGCACATTCGCAATCTCAAATGCACACACACCAACAACAGCAACAGCAGCAGCAGTCACAACAATCACAGCAAGAACAACAATCAGCAAATACAACGACTCTGAATATTTCCTCGACGACATTTTCATCGACATCATCGCCGTCGTCGTCCTCCTTGTCGACAGTGGAGCCGATGTGTATGTCGCCGGAACATCAGCCGTCGACACCAGTGAGTCCAACCACGCTAGGTTTAAGCAGCAATAGTGATCCCTTGCAGCAACATCAAAAACAACAACAACAGCAAAACTCAACTTCTTCGGCGAATATGGTGGGAGCTGGTACATTGGCAACAACCTCACCCTCGTCTCAGTCGATTATGAATGATAATGTGGGTCATAATAAACATGCGACCATTGGCGACACATTGGCTGCCGAGACCACAAGAGTTGATGAAAATTTAATTGGCGAAAATGCCAGTGAACTGGACAAATTCGATTCGCCTGCAGAGGATGACGATGCAACGGAGGTAAGCTAATCTATTCGATTGTGATTTTGTTTAAGTTCCTACACTTAGTATCCGGGAAGTCGGAGTACGGTTAGACAATTAGATATTTAACACATTGTTTTGAATTCATCCATAGAAATGAGAGCAGCCCGAATCGTATTTGAATAAATAAACACACACCATCTGGAAGTAGGTTTCATGTGCGCTTTTTTTTTTAAATATTGCTCTAAACCTTATAAAGAATTTAGGGAAAAGATGTTGACGATGAGGAATATGCACATGTTATATAAACATGAGTTAATGTTTGTAATGTAGATTCGACTTTCGTTGGAACGTGGTACGTTTTTAAAATAGATTAATCTAAATATTTTTGGGTCGCTTCAGTAAATACATAAAATCGTTTGGCTAGGTCGTTAGTAAACGTCAGACCAACTGCAGTAAAAGTGGCTAACAATTTGTCTTTGCTGTTTCGATTGGGGCTTCTTGTTGCATGGATTTCTCCAACCTCATTTCTCGAGGACTTGTTTGGAAAGATATAAACCGCAAACCTTAAGGGTTCAAATAAGGCTATAGAATAAGTAAAGTCATTTGAAAGTGCAATCTTTGGCATATATTTTTAAGATTATCATTCAAATGTTGGCCGCGGCTACGTCTCAGATGGTGCATCCGTTGAGTCTAATTTTCAATGACTCGTTCGAGCATTTCGACTGGTAACTGGCGATTGACACACGTGATGTTTTGCTCCAAGGCCTGAATCAAAGCGGGATTGTCCGCATAAAGTTTAGGCGTCAGAGATCCTTGCAGTCTAACGGTGTGATTGATAACAAACAATCTTGGTGGCCAATCGACCGAGTGAAAATGTGAAATTATCATCTCACCGAAGTGTTCTCTCAATAAATCCATTGATTGATGCGATGTGTGGGAAGAGGCGCCGTCTTGTTGAAACCAAATGTCGCCGAGATCACGAGCTTCAATTTTAGGCAACAAATAGTCGGTTATCATGGCCCGATAACGGTCGCCATTGACGGTTACGTTCTCGTCTGCATAATTTTTGAAGAAATGTGGACCGATGATTCCACCGGTGTACAAACCGCTGTAATTTCTGGATGAAATGGAAAGTCTGGAATCTCTTCAGGTTGCACTTCGTCGCGAATGAGGCAATTTTGCTTATTACATACCCATTGAACCTGAAATGGGCCCGTTCAGCGATGAACAAAACTTGGCTCAAAAACGTTGGATCTTCTTATACCTTTTCAAGAGCCCATAGAGCTATGCGATGACGCTTGGGAAGGCCGAGCAACTTTAGTTCTTGCACAAGTTGTATTTTGTACGCTTTCAATTTAAGATTTCGACGTAAAATGTGCCAAGTCGTTCCCTACGTAGTCGGAGTTGAACGATTTATAAATGTTATTCAGGAGTAAGTCTTTCCATGATGAAATGCCAAAAAATAGCTATTGAAAAAAAGCAATTATACTTGGATCACCCGTTATAAGTGGTGGGCGTTATTAGAATGTTTTTTGGCGATGAAAATCGGCTTTACTTGTTATACTGAACAGGCTTTAGACGCAATCCAGTTTTCGAGATGTCGATCGAAATTTTGCACACGCCCTCTTCTACCCAAAAAGTTTACGATTTTATACACCTGCAACCAGTTGCTATCAGAATAATAGTTTTGTTCACCTAACTATTGTACGTATCACATAACTAATCGAGATATATATAAGATATATATATTTAAATGATCAAAATGAAGAGAAAAGTTGAAATCCGGTTGACTGTCTGTCTGTCCGTCCGTGCAAGCTATAACTTGAGTAAAAATTGAGATATGAAACTTGGTATGCAGGTTTCTTAGTACAAAAAACAGCTCGAGTTCGTAGATGGGCGTAATCGGACCAGTGCCACGCTCAAAAATCGCCATTAACCGAAAACCAATAAAGTGCCATAACTAACGACTAAATTAAGATATAAAACTATAATTTGGCGCAGAAAAACGCAGTAGCAAGGGCACCTGTAGGCATAAAATTTGAAAAAGTGGGCGCGGCCCCGCCCACTAATATGTTTAATGTGCAAATCTCCTAAACCACTAAAGCTACAACAATTTGGCCAGCACGAATATTACAAAAACGGTACTGTTCAAAATTACTAAAAGCACGATAGATCAATAAGTAAAAGCGGCAGAAACGTAAAAATTTGCCGACGGGATAGTATGACAAGGCTTTATAGGGGCTATGGTAAAAATTGGACGATTGCCATCTTATGACAAAAAAGTTTTCAAATCCAACCAAAACTGTTCAAAACCCTTGGAACCGAATATGTGGACCCCAGTATCTATCGTTGACTTTTGATCGAAAATATCGGTCAGTGTGTGAGATATGCAATAGAAATTCAGAAAGAATCCTTTTCCTGCAGTAGTAATTCTGTGTATACAAAATGGGTGGAATCGGTTCAATACTTCCTTGAGCCCTCATATACCTATTTAATATAAAGATTTTCGAACTTTGTGGTGACCTTATGCCCGATATATCGGCCAATATGTGACTTATCTCATTGAATATGAATGAAGTATATCATTGTGCCTAAAATGGATACAATTGGGCGAAAACTTGACCTAACCCCATGTAACCATTAGCAGGATTTTCAAACATCCGACTGGTTTTGTATAATGACTTTGGTATTTCTAACAAATCTTATGCCGAATATATACTTGTATGTAGGTCAGTGTATAAGCTATATATGTATATGTATATCTAAAATTGCTTACATTATGTAAGTTATAACAAGCAGCTAAGTAAACACTAAATTTTTTTCGGTGCAGACGTCATCGGGTAGTGATATGAAACACAATTCAAATACTTCCAAAAACAACAACCACAACAATTGTAACGACAACAATCAAGTAATAGAGTACAACAGCAACAGCAATACCGATGGTTGTGTAAATATTGGTGCTTCCAACGATGATGCCAAGGTAAACAATGTACAACAACAACACGAACAAACCAATCCGAATTCCCATGAAGCATGTGAAACCGAACAACAACAATCCCATACAATTGACTTTGAATCACTGGAGCTGAGCAGCAATGGCGGAAATGGTGTTGGTCAGCAACAACCACACCACCAACGACAATCAGCTTCACATTCCACGCACGATTTCAACGATTCATTGAGCTTCCTTAACGAGACACTCGATCTCTCGCAGGAAGATATCCAACGTACGCTCGTAGCGAATTTGCCTTTCGGCGCAACAAATTCGAAATTGACAACAACCACAGGCGCTGCCGAGCCGCATATGATGAGCTCCATCGACTTTTTAGGCGGCAATTGCGCCGGTCAAAGTGACGATGAGATTCTCGTGCATGGCGTTAGCTGTGAAGGAGACGATGAGGACGCCGATGATGTGTTTGCCCATTTGGATGCGTTCGACATGCTCGTCGAATTTCCCGAATTGGATTTGGATGATAAGGAAGCGCTATCAAATACCGTGCAGCAACAGCAGCAACAACTACATCAACAGCATGTCGACATACACGGTTCATTAGAGCAGCTAAACAACAGCCAAGCTCACTGCTCTTCTGGCATGGTGAGTGACAAAAAACTGCTAAATATTTGCGACTTCAGTCCGGAATGGGCATACACGGAAGGTGGCGTCAAGGTGCTTGTGGCCGGACCATGGACTGCGAACGCCACGTACACGCTACTCTTCGATGCACAGCCGGTGCCGACGCAGCTGATACAAGAGGGCGTCTTGCGTTGCTATTGCCCACCGCACGAGGCCGGTTTTGCTACCCTGCAGGTGTCTTGTAACAACTATATAATCTCTGACACGGTATTATTCGAGTACAAGACCACGCTGTACCAAGAAGCGCCCTACGATGCGTACACCAATGATTGTCTGTACAAGTTTACGCTACTCAATCGATTGGCATTGATAGACGAAAAGATGCAGGTGAAATCGGAAGCATCGGCGACGCTGGTGAGTAACTCCACAATACGATAATTCTTATTTTAAATATGTATCATTAGTTTACTACTTTATTTTTTGCTTTCTTGTTATAGTTCGAGCAGCAGACACTTTTACTCCACAAGAACTTCGAAGATCAACTAGTGAGTTATTGCCAAGAGCTCATGAAACGCACTTGGTTGCAGAATGGCAGCAACTGGAGTGGCGGCTTCAAAGGCATGACGCTGCTGCACTTAACAGCAGCGCTCGGCTATTCGAAGCTGGCTTGCGCCTTGCTCAATTGGCGCGCGGAGAATCCAAATATCATACTCGAGACTGAGATTGATGCAATGAGTCGTGATGTCTACGGTTATACACCGATGGTAAGTGAAAGTTGTATTATATATTTATCTGTCACTTTTAACAAACGTACTTTTCTTCAGGCTTGGGCTTGTGCACGCAATCACGTTGAAATGACCATTATATTGTTTAAGTGGAATCATAATGCCTTGAAAATCAAGGATAATGCTCAACAAACACCTCTTGATATCGCTAACTTCAAAGGGTTTGTACCACAATTTTGTAACTGTATTATTTTTTCTCTCATAACTCTAGATTTTTTATCTTATTTTGCTGCAATTACAATCAGTAATGTTTATTCGGAATGATTTACTCTAACCCAACTTTTTTTTCGATGGAATTCTCTGTTTTTGACTTTTTCTTTTAAAATGGTGCACTAATTCTCTAGAAAGTTTTAGTTTAAGAGACCACAATCAACTTCTAATAGATGAGCCCACTTGTATAGATATTTCTCTTGCTTACAAAATGTTCGTTTTGCCTTTCAGCTATAAGGCGCTCTTGTCGGAAATTTATCGTCTGGAAGAGGACCGCTTAAAGCAAAGTAAGAAGAATACATTTGGCAACATATCCTTGAGTCTAAATAAATATTTGGTAAGTAGTATGGCGAAACAGTTCGTTTTTTTGCTCATAACGGTGCTTTTACTGAACAGCTGACTGATGTACATTCAAAATCACAGAACACCAACGAACAAATTTATGACGTCAAAGACAACGAACACGTTTTCAATACATTAGATGCTTTAGATATGCAACGTAGTCATGATGGAGTCTTCTTGCGTCCCGTAGCGGTGGCAAGGTGAGTATTTGCCTAGTAAATACAATTTCGAACGAACTTGAATCTCTTTGCATCTCATTCGTAGTAATCAAAGTCCACCGAACGCTAGTCGGTTTTCCAAGCGATCCTCGGTCGATAGTGGAATAAATATGGATATTCGTACGAAGCCCGGTAAATCCTTTAAGGACATAACACGTTTGCAAAGGTAAGCAGTTATGTGTGATCGTTTGATGAACGTATATTTATAGAATATATTCGAATAATTTTCAAAGTCATTGAAGAAGTTTAAAAAATATGTGGATTAGCGCTTTTTTTAAAGTCGCTCAGACTCCTTTGGAAAGGAAAGATAAAAACACAAAAACTAAAGGAGAGGAGTGGCGTGGTTGAATTTTAAATGGTTGAAAATGATTTATCTCAGTTGCCGGCAATATTATTGGAATAATTTATAATGCAAAGTTGCAGGCAATAAAAAGGTCTACAAACTCAAAATTTATTTGAAAAATTCAAATATCCAAGGTTTTGGGGTTTTTTTTATCAAGGTTTTGTATTTTTTAATATTAAAGAAGACACCTTATTTCGACTTAAAATCGAAAAACTCTCTCTTTGAATAAAAAATTCTTTGGTCAAAATACCAGATTTTTTTAAAAAGTAAGTCTTTGTTGTTGTTGTTGTAGCGGCAGAGTTCTGCCGTGTTGACAGTTCTTGACCGGATAAAAATTTCGGTCCCGTTCGGCTTCCATAGACCCACGACAGTCGGGACAAAATGGATCAGTAGTCTTTAGGTATTTTCGGTGAAATATTTACTGTCTGTTGGTATAAAAGCGTATATATTATATTTACCAAATACCTTTTAGACATTCGTCCGATAGTTTCTCAGCTTAATTCACTTATGATAAATTGTATGAGCAAGTAAATAAGGTTAGATCGCCGAAATAACAGTCCTTGACCGGATAAATCCGGGTCCATTCCGGTAACGTAGAACCGGCTGTCTTGGGAATTGAATGAGGTCTAAATGAGGTGCTTGAACTAGTTTCTAAATATTAGTTTTGAACTAAGGGGGTATTCTACTCTAGAAAGATGAATTTCAGGTAATTTTTAAAGTGTAAAAAAAAGGCAATTAATATTTTTACTATCCATTTTTTTATGGTGTTTTAATTGATATCTTAAGAATACAGAAAATAAATTTTAGAAAAAAATATTAAAAATTAAAATAATTAGAGGGGGGGAGAGACAGGTGTAAAAAAATGGCGCATCCTTGTGACATTGATCCTGACTCTCCTGGTGGTCTGAAAAAAAAAATCAAAAGAAATTCTTAATCAGTAAGGATGCTGTTA
The DNA here is from genome assembly GCF_024586455.1 of Bactrocera neohumeralis. NCBI lineage: Eukaryota > Metazoa > Arthropoda > Insecta > Diptera > Tephritidae > Bactrocera > Bactrocera neohumeralis. The sequence continues at coordinate 35,215,230 of NC_065921.1, forward strand.
TAGTCCCTACCTCAGGGAACACGAAAAAAAAAAAATTTTTGAAAAATGGCGACTGCCTGAAAATAAAAATCATTTTTTACGCTTTTTTTTGAAATTCCTGAATTTTTTTAAAATATTAAAACCAAAAATTTTGACACGAAGCTTATAGGAACGATAAAGGATTATATAAAGAAGGTTCACACAAAATTTAAAGTAAATCGGTTGTATAGAACTTGAGATAATGCCGGTACCGTGTGGAAAAAAGTAGTTTTGAGAAAAACGCGTTTAAAAAATTTGATACGGCCGAACCGGGCTAGGTACTGCGTCACTAAAGTAACTGTAGCTCTTAAAATAATTTTAATTTTTAAAAATCCTTAGGAGGATATGTTCTTAAGGGTCTAAACTTTAAATATATGAAAAAAAATCGAATTTTTCAAAATTCTAGAGTGGAATAGCCTCCTAATAGAGAACCTATCAACTTCTGCAAACAAGCCGAGAGCCCCGATATATACAAAATGTGTACAATGATAAAACATTTACAACATTATTTGCACTTGCTTATTCTCCTTTACAGTTTCGAAACGCATGACAATTTCAAATTGGCCGTGGAGTCAACGCTTGACACACTTGCCGCAACAAATACAACGAACTCCTTACTCTCGCCATCGCGCAAAATGGACTTTGCATTGTGTAAGTGTAACGGTATTATTTCTTTATACATTTTTATTGTTATATACATGATTTAACGGTTTGTTCTGTAAAATTATTTTTGCGTTTTTTAATATTTAATTTTTTTTTAATTTTATTTTGAAAATTCTCTCTCTATTACAATTGTATAAATGAAATTTTATTTGAAACCAATATATTTTTTTCCAATATTATATGTATGTACCCTGTATGTGTATGTGAATCAGGCGAGGTATCAACTGGCGATTCAAGTCCCTTACCCGACAAAGATCACGATGATACATCAACGATCAATAATGATGATGTAAACGATGTGACTATAAGTAATGAGAACGATGCCATTGTAGGTCAGTTTGTGTGTGCGCTCTATGCTCTCTTTGTACCACTACTACCACCACTACATGCATATGTATAATTCACTCTCTGTACGACACAGTACCAAGTACATCTCTCCAGTCCACACACACACACACACACATACACACTTACAAAAATATAACAGTGCTTAAATAGCGTTAAACTTAAAACCGTTATTGTTAAAGTGTACTTGGCACTGAAGATGTGTACTGAATGCTGTTAACGTTATTTATTGTTGTTGTATGTATTGTTGGCCAAACTGAGTAAACGAGCCAGAAGAGCTACAAACGTTATTAACAAGAAAACTGGTGTAAATATTTATGTATTAACCGCAAGTAATTTGGTTTAGCGTAAACAATTGGTGTTTGTACATAAAATATATCAAAACAAGGACGAATAATTCTTGAATTCTCGTATAAAAGTGGCTAAGTTCTTAGTGCATTTTCTTTTTCTGTTTTTATTCGGAATACTAAATCATTGTGCGGGCAGAAGTATTTAGTTTTGTAAATAGTAAACACGCACAGATTTTCTATTGCCTTATTTTGGTTATCATTATTATTATTTATTTCTTTGTTGTTGTCATTCATTCATTTAATTATTTTAGAAACACAACTCGCAGGGTTGATTTCATTTCTAAGTACTTTGCATGAGTAATCTGTCAAATTGAAATGTATGTGTTGCTGTAGTTGATGAATTAGTTGGCATATGGGTAAAAGTCATTTATGTATATTTACAGTATCCGACGAAACTATGTATACACTTCGAATGTAAAGCCCAAAATAATTATATATATCTCTCCAGAAAAAGAATTTATTGCTCCGTTTGTTTTTTCTATTTTTCTTATAAAAATAAAAAATTTACATTTGAACTTTTATTTGCAAAATACGGCATCATCTGAGGAAAAGAAATATATAGCAACGACAAAAATTTGCAAACCCTTCTATGAAGGGTGATACATTTCGAGGTTCTCTACTTTTTTTTTAAGAAAAAACAAAGAAACTTCAAATTTAATGGAAAATGGAGAAGAGCAACCTGAAGAGATTCAAGAGCTGCCATTTCATTTAGAAAAAACAACTGTTTAGTGTGGTTTATGGGCCGGTGGTATGTTTTCTCTCCTTTATTAGAACGACAAGAAGATCGGTCAAGCTCATTATCCAAATATTGTCATACGTTTCCAATAGAATTTAGCAGATAGCAGCTCTATCGATTTTTGATCGAAATATTCTTTCGCAAGCCAACAACCACGTTTGGTGTATAAAGTCGTGGCTCTTCTGCCTCCTTCGCCAAACCATTTCGCTTTTTCAGCAAATTTAAATTTGTTCTCATCACACCAAACTTTTCCCAAAAACTTGGTGGCATTTGATGAAACGCTCTTTGACCTTGTACTGGTTAGAATAACCATCTTCTCGGATTCTACGCTGAATTGTTCGCACATAAACATTGATCTGTTGTATTAATCGGGCTGAAGCAATCGGGTCTTTCTTCATTTACCTGATTGTTTCGGTCTTTAATCATCAAAAATCTTCATTTTGCGAGCGAAACAAAGTTGACGGTAAATAGCATACCGTTATTATTTATACTAATAGAATGTCCAATTCTTAATTATTGAAGTTTTGGAGAAAAATTTGAAATAATGATAAAAAATGCGTTGGGGTATTTATAATTTTGTCGGATACTGTACGTATGTGTAAGAATAAGCTCTCCTAAGTGTTTTAATTGCTTGTGTCGGTGTATTACTAAACTTTCAAGTGCAAGCGCCGTGTATAAGATCGGGATATTAAGTCGATGGCACTTCGAGCGAAGTGCTTCCGAAGATCGTATACAGGTGTATTTGCGCGCAATCATTTACTGCCAGCTGTAGTGTTTGTTCACATTAAACGTCTTTGGTGTCCACTAACTCATATGGTGATATAATACGCTAACTTGTGCCATTTGTTACGTTTTACAGGGGATTCTGATGCCAAAGTGCTCACCCTAGCCGAGCACATTATTGCTGCCATGCCGGAGCGTATTAAGGTAGTGCCGCCTGCAGTCAGCAGATTTTTCACATTTAATGTATACTTATGTTTTCAATGTACTCCGCACAGAATGAGGCCGATGAGATGATGGTGCTGGGCAGTCCACTAACAGAACCGCTCAACTCTGATTCGCCGAGTCTGAATAATGGGTTTATGGATCCACTCGATTCGCTGCCTAATGCACACTATGAGAGCTTCGACTTCAATGATCACAGCTACCGTTATCATGATGTTAGCACACCATGTTCCAGTCTAAGCCCGGCCAGTTCAGGTCCATTGCAATCGCCAGCCAGTTACTCCATACTGGGTGCCGATCCCTCTGTTAGCTCACCAAGTCCACCACCCTCAACTAAACAGTTGACTGAATTCTTACATGCTTCTAGCAGCAGCCAGTATCCCTTTGAGGCCGACTTCTCGAAGCTAACATTAACAGGTGTGTTATTGCAATACCAAATGCAAAATATAAGTCTCAATCAACCCTTTTCATTCAATTAGATACCGAGCAACGCGAATTGTACGAGGCTGCCAAATGCATACAGAAAGCTTATCGCTCATATAAGGGCCGCCAGAAGCTGGAGGAGCAAAACAAGGAACGCACTGCCGCCATTGTCATACAGAACTATTATCGTCGCTACAAACAGTACGCCTATTACCGGCAGATGACAAACGCTGCTCTTGTCATACAACATGGATATCGTTCGTATTGCCGCAATAAGCGCTTCAAGAAATCACAATCGTCATCCATGTCAATTGGCATTGAGTTGTCAGTTGTCGACAGTCAGAGCAGTCCGACATCGCAGTGTCTATCGAGCTTCTACGATCATTTCCGAAACGATCAGCAGCAGCAGAAACAACTCGACTTCAGTTCCCAGCCGAGCACACCAAAGGAGACGAGCCCATCCGGCCCATTGAAGTGAGTTATATTGGAAATTTTTTGTGCACATGTTTACTTAATATTTACACACTTTATTTAAATTTTATAACTCGTATTTCTTTCATTTGTAGACGTACTTACTCACAATCAACCCAAAATCAAGCTGCCAGAAAAATTCAACAGTTCATGAGACAATCACGAATTAAGTAAGTGTCACTCTCCGAATATTGTCTGCAGTAATTCATTAATTTCAAATATTTCCTTATAAATATTATCAGTTCACTTTGCTTGAACTCATCTCATTTAAAATTTTTACAAAAAAAGTCACCCTGCTTCATTATACGAGCCTTTGGGATTTATTCCGCTTAATTATTTGATTAGACGCTCTCATATACATATTTTAAGATCTTGTTTTCATACTTTTTGTTGTTCTTCAGCATTTCTACTATATTCCACTGAAAAATTTTGGAAAATTTGGAATTTTCGAAATAACCTGTATAGAATTTTTGCATTATCTAAAGATATACAAAAGAAAAAACTCCGCATTTGAAAAAAATTTAATTAAAAATGTCAGTATAGGCTATTTTTGTGTCTTTCGTGTGGACGTTGGACGGACCTCATATTTAATAAAAGCTATATTTTGCCTTTCGATTGGACGTTGGTCGGACCTCATACTCAAATTTCCTTCACTCAGCTTGGGTTAAGCTTGAAATCCCCAATACAGAATCCATAAATTCAAAATCCGCATCTCAAAAAAATAAAAATAAAATAAATAAATAAATAACACTTTTTATATTGAGAACCATCAAGCGTGTTCCAAACAATTACCCTGATCGATCCAACACCGGAAAGGGAAGTTCGGGTTACAAACTTGTTCAATTTTATTTTGAGGATATTCTTGTATTGGCAATTTTGTATTTCGTTTTTTGGAGAGAGACTCAACCACACTTAGTCATCAATGATTCTTGCTTCCGTTTGTCATTTTCAACAGCAAAAACCGAAGGCAGAAGTCCACTTTTCTTTCTAACATTTACTATGGTCTATTCTGTATTTATTCAATCTAGAATATTCTGATTTGTGGCTAGAAACATGTAGTCTATGTGCTGACCAACTTCAGTTCTTGTTTATGCTCGAAACTGTCCGTTGTATACGCCTAACCTCAATTCAAATTGTTGTCAATATATTGTAGGCCTTTATTTGTTTCTTCATAAACATAAATTTTTGCTCAGTTTGCCATACCATATTCCTTTTACGAAAATTGTTTAGAATATTATTGCAGCGATTTATGAAAAATTTGAAAGAAACTTCAAAAATTCAGAATATGTTGACTCGAAAAATAATATCTTTTGAGAAATCTATATTCAGAATGTGTACAATATTTCGAAATGTAACTAAGTATATAGAAAAATTTATTTCTTAATTTTTGGGTTTTAGTCACGCTAGTGCTAAAATTCAGCCGTTATACATAACACCCAACAGTAGTCAGGGATCTCACACGTTAAAAATAATTTCTTTTTGTACTTTCGAAGCGTCACTTCATTGTTTTCTCTCCTTGTTTCTTATTTTATGAGAGTTTTCAACTCACTCATTTTAAGGAAAACTCTAAATTGTATCAATTCAAATAACTTTAGCTCGACAAAACATAAAAGTTAATAATATATTTTTAAAAAATATTCTACGCAAGCATTTGGGATGGAAATTTAGCAAGCTTGGTAAGGTTTTGGAACTGAAAGCTATTCTACCAAATATATTTTAATTATACATACATATATTGACTAAACAACTAAAAAAAAAGTTTATACATGCTAACTATAAACTAACAAATTTATTTTTAAATTTTTTTCACGATTAGACTGCAGAGAGAACGAGCAGAAAAAGAGAAGCTGGTGCACCAACGCAGGGCGGAATACCTTCAAAGCTTGCAGTATCAAGAACAGCCGGAAATTGTCTGCCAAGTCGAAAGAAAGTAAGTAGTATGCTAATAACTTGCAATTGCACCAACCTAACCTCACATTCTCTCTTTGACAAAAGTTTTTTAAACTCCGAAAGTTCCTAGTACTTCCAAATATATAACCAAAGCATTAAATAAACCTTATAATATACATGAAAATGTTTAAAAACTTATCGAAATCGGCGTTTGAAAATATCATATAACATATTTAAGGATTTCGGCCGACTGAAACCACAAACATCATCTTATAATGGGGGTTTCAATAGGGACGCTACAAAAGTGGACCGATAGGGACAGCAAATGAAGCCATATTTTTCCCGTTCTTTTGACATTGACTCTTTATTAAGGCTTGCCATTTCGTTATGGAAATATTTACGATCCAACAACGAGTCGAAATTATTAAAATATAATACCGAAATTCGGAGTCAGTGGCCTCAACTTTGAGAGCTATAAACTGCTGTGGACCTCTACATATGTAGCTTTCGGGAGAATTTTTCTGTAGTTATTAAACATGAAGCCTTTGAACAAGCCTTCTGTCTTAAGACCAACATTTAACATAGAAAAAAATTCAAGCAAATTTAATCATTAAATTCTTGCTAAGAAATTCGCATTCAGTACATGGATCCGTCCGCGATTTGACTTTCTCACCTGCAATTATTTGTGTAATAACAGTAAGATTTCTGCTACTTTCAGTGAAATGTCAACAGCAAGCATGACAAATGAGCTTGCCAGCGCGAGTGGTGCAAACAACAACAATAACAGTAACATATTTACCTACCATTTGGGTCAAAACCAACAATGAGCTGTGGAAATGAAGCAATTGCGGAATAAAACCGAACAAGTCAGTAGCCAGTCAGCAAGCAAGGAAAGCTCTCTCTGCATACACGAAAGCTTTTGTGCCGCAAATCTTGTATAAAGCGGCGTACGATTGTTTACCATTTTGTCAAAATGTAGCAAATGAAGTGAAATTGCAACAACAACACATGCATACTTATTATATACACAAGATAAATCTAAATGCATGTAAATACACAATTTTTAGGTATTGTTTATATATAACACATATATATATGTATATATACATATACATAGGTACTTACGCATATGTGTTGCACATACATATGCATATACATATATTCCAAAACCGAAATGACGGAAAGCAAACCAACTATAACCTATGACTAATTGTAAATCTTTGAATAGCTTTATCAAACTGAGTGAAACTTTCTATTCGCATCTTTTTGAAATAGAATTGTAGTAGGTCTTATTTACGATTACATAACATGGAATATGTACACATATTTTTGATTACTCCTAAAGAGATAAAGTACTGTACAATGTACAATGAATTTAATTTTTTTACTTTTGCTATTGCACGGTTCTGTAGAAAACTTGTAGCAACTCTACTTCTCCTCCTCTTCTCGAAATGCAGTTCCCGAATAGGTCAAATTCAAACAATTTACATTTAAACTTAATTGAACTGTTGAAGTGGGGGTGGGCAGGAGGAGAAGGAGGAGCATGTTTCATATTTAATAATATTTATGCACCAGAAAATAAAACTTTTTTGCCTTCTAAATATATTTATATGTAAGTGAGGAATTAACTATTACTACTATTAACTATTAACTAACTATTAAATCGATTAACTACTTATGTAGCAACAACAACAAAGTATAACATCAAAACACTTTTTACGAATTGTTGGAGTTTTTTCTCTTTTCTTATAACTAAGCAGTGCGTCGTTTAAGTCTTACGAAGAATTTTTAAAATATTATATATACATATATACCAACAAAGGATGTAGTGAAATTATTAAGCATATATTAATGATTACTAAATGGTAATGTTACTTATTTTTTACAAAAAACAAAAAAAGAAAAAAACAGCAAACACAACATTTTCGTGTTTTAACTTGGTTTTTTTTTGTTGTTTTTATTTTTTTAAGTAGAAACGAATGGCGAAATGCACGCACGTAAATGTGCAGTGTCGTCTTGAAGAATTCGAAGAATTTGAAGAATTAGAAACTTGAAATTAATTCGCAACACTAAGAGAACTTATTAAAGAAGCCTTCTATAAACTATAAAAACAAGAACAAACAAACTTAACTGAAACTATTTTAGCTGAAATTAATATAAATAAAAAACGAAAGTATTGGATAATGTTGAGAAATAGCAAATTTAATAAAAAACACCTTGTAAACTTTTTAAACACTTGCATGTAGTAAACGAGAGCTCTATTTATATTGTACGTATATACATACATATATATACATAAAAACTTGATAGTATATATTTTTAATTATGAATTAAAAATTATAGCCAAAAACTGAAAAGAAAAAACAAGAACAAAAGAATTATGCAACTATAGGTTAGTTACAATGCGAATTAAAAAGCATTTTCGAAATACGTTCATTACGTTACTTAGCCAAAAGAGATATACATACATACATAATAAAAACAAAAATAATGAAAATTTCAAATATATTACGATTAGCAAAAGAAACAAGTGCGTTTTTAAAAAACAACTATTCTCTACTAAAACTTACTAGTTATTGAATATAAACAAATATTTATGCTTTTAAATTTTTAGAAAAGAAAAAATTATTCAACTTAACATAAACTTACATACTATGAAAATTTATAAATATTTTAACGGTTGATTAAGAATTTGCAATGATTTCTAAAATCAAAATGAAAAAGCAAAATTAAACTAAAACTTAACTTATAAATATACACATTTTTGACTTAACTCAAACTTAACTTAAACTCCACATAACGTTGCTTTATCGACAGCGTTTGAAATATGAAACAAAAACAAAAAAGAAAAGAGAATAATTAACGAAAATTGAGAAAGTGCTTACCAAAAGAAACGTGCAACGCAAAGAACTTGTACTGAGCTAGTGGAACGGTGCGCGTAGCGTGTGCACACGAACGTTAGGTTCGCCGTTATCAGCGTAAGCAGCGTATGGAATTGAGTTGTAATACGTTGAATTGAATAAAAAGCAAAAGTATTCTTAAACAAATGTAAATTAAAATTGTTTTTAAACTATGGTAAAACATTTATTTTTAAATGTGATTATATATACATACATATAAATATATATATATATATACATATATAAATATATATTCTGCTCCCCTATTTATAAACTATTATATTCCCATTACCTAACATTAAAGCATAATCAATTAAATAAATAAAAATTAGTTATATTAAATAACAAAGCAACAAACAACCAGAAAATCAATAAATAAACTGTAACTTTTTATTATTGCTAGTGTCTAAGTCGTTTAAGTCGTTTTCAAACTCTACTCTCACTCTACTATTCTAAACTGAACTATATAAATTACAACAACTAATTAGCATATAAACAAGTTTTATGTACGCAAGGCGGCATACAGGTGTGTGTGTGTGTGTGGTGAACGAAGTTTTATAACAAATATTCCAAGTTTTTAAATTAGAACTCTTTTGCACCCACTTAAGCAGTGCATTACAATAACATTGCTTACAAAAAAAAAATAGTTTAGCGTTTGCGGTTGAGAGAGTCACCACGAGTGTGCAGAACAAAGTTTTGGAATTATAGCAGTGCCCGCGGGCAGAAAGTTCTTCGTTTCACGTTAAAATTAAAAAGAAAAGTGCAATAGACGATGTACTTAGTAAATCCAGAAATACATACATACATACGCTGTGGAATGCAATACAGATGAAATGATGTGAAAGCTGAACACCTTAAAATAGAGCATAATCCGATAATGGAATTTTTTTTATTGGCGTTAATATTTCTTTTTGCTGGTGAAGGAGTGGAAAATGCCTTCCCCATTAATATAAATTATATTTTACATATTAAAATTATATGCACATATATAAGTTTATAGTTTATTCATCTTATATTTTTTTAATTTGTTGTTCTTATTCATATTTGTTTATTATTAATAAATTCTTTTTAATTGTGAGTAATCTTTATTTAAATATTTTTATTTTCTTATTTTTATTAATGCAGTTTCAATATATGAATTTATATATTTCTTAATTTTTTTATTTTACATTTTAGTTACTTTTTTTAGTACTAAGTTTTTTTATTTAATATTCTTTAATAAGAAATTTTTTAAATTTCTTTTGTTTGTTTTTTACACTTTCATTAAATAATTGTTTAATTTTTTTACTTTTATTGCTATAGTTTTAATATTTGTATATTATTTTATAAAAAAAAATAGTATTTTTCTTATTTAAAATTTTTAGTTAATATTTAATACTATATTTTTTTAATATTCTTTAATAACAAATGTTTCTTTAATTGGTTTTTTTACGCGTTCATTTAAATGTTATTTTATTAAAAAAAAATATATATGTTTTTCAATATTTGTTTTTTTTTTACTTTGTTTTTGTTTCTTTTTTTACGCTATCATTTAAAAATTGTTTATTTTTATTTTTTATTTCTTAATTTTATTACTATGGTTTTAATATTTGAATAGTATTTTATTAAAAAACAAAAATAAATTTATATTTTAAATTTGTGTAATTTTTTTTAATACTTTATTTTTTAAAATGTTCTTTAATTATAAATGTTTCTTTAGTTTGTTTTTTGTTTCTGTTTTTACACTTTCATTTAATAATTGATTAATTTTATTTTTAATTTCTTTTTTTATTATTATAGTTTTTATATTTGAATATTTTTTAGTCTTAACATAATTAAATTATTATTATATTATGAAACAATTATAATTTTTGTAATTCTTTTAAATTTATTTTTTAAATAATTTATCAAATTTTTTTGTTTTGTTTTAGTAACTTTTTTTTAAGTTTTTTAAATTCTATTTTGGTTTTAGTTATTTTTAGTTTATTTTTTTTTTTCTAATGTATTAAATATTTTTTTGTTAGTATTTTTATTATAATTACAATTTCTTCCACATGCAGCCAATGAATGCCAAGCCTTCTTTCCGTTAGAAATTTTCTTTGGAAATTTACTGCAAGAAAGGTTGCATACTTTTAGGCGCCTTGTTCTATTTAGTCATCTAATATGAAATGTAGTGGCTTTTTGAGTTAAGCGGTTACTGGTGTGAAGCGACAATCTGTCCTGGAATGTGGCGAAATAAAAAGATTATAAAGCAAAAATGGGGAAATTTTAGTAAAATTTAAGGTATAAATGTTTTCAATGTTCTTATAAGGATGTTTAAACAAATGAAAAATATTTTTTAAGTTATCCATTATCATATAAATTCTTGTAACGGTAGATAATGGTACTCGCGACACTATTGGAGCTGCAGATTATGTCACGAGCCTTTTTTGACTTCACAAAACATGAAAATATAAACTGTTTTTTATTTGCCAGACTTTGGACCACTCTGAGGCGACTTAGTAAAAATTGATAGACTTTTAAAATGAAATAAATATATGCATGTATGTAAATGATTAGCGCCATGAGGTGAGTCGATTTAGCCTTCTGGGTCTGTCTGCCCGTCTGTCTGTATATACGCGAAGTAGTCCCTCAGTTTTTGAGTTATCGCTCTGAAATTTTGCACACGTAATTTTTTCACTAAGAATTTGCTTATTTATCCTTATCGCCGATATTGGACCACTGTATCATATGGCTGTCATATAAACTGAGCTATCAAAATCAAGTTCTTGAGAGAACTGTCTAGGGTATTCAAGCTTCGGTACAGCCGAAGTTAACTTATTTTTTGGAATGTCGGCTTTTCGGACAATATTTTCGCGGTGTATAAGAAAAAAATGTTTTTTTTTTTGGCCCAGCCTAATGTCCATACCTGTGTAGGTATAGCCGTAATCGGTTGGTTTGGGCTTGGCTGCAAGGTGCAAGTGTCGTGCAACTAATTGCTTTAATTATTGTTTTTTAACTTTTTAGTTTTTGATAAAATGTTTTTCTTGAAAACTAAATGTGTGTATTGCAATAAATTCATTGAAAATCCATAAAAGGCAACAAAAAGTCAAGTTTCGCCAAATTAAATACGTAAAATCTAAAATTAATAAATAAACAGTAACAAAAAAATACTTAAAAAGCATAAAACTAGAAAAGCGAACTAGAGCAGTAGCGATATGAATCCAGTAGATGCGTACAAACTTACATACATACAAACGTATGTGATATTGAAGAGTAATGCGGCTGAGGCGTGGCCTGCAGTAGTTTGAAGTAGTAGATATGTAACTTTTGGCATTGTTTTCGTCCGTCCACGTTGTTAGCTTTCATAAAAGAGAATATAATGAATATAGTAAATAAATAAATTGTAAAATAACAAACAAATCCATGTTATATAATTGAAAATGTTTCTTTGTAAAGCTGAAATGAGAGACAGCAGGCAAACTGAGAGCGGCACATGGAATTCAGAAGTATAAAATAAACAAAAAAAAATAAGAATTATGAAATAGAATAAAATTAACGAATATTTACTTCCCAAAAATGTAAAGTTCCACCACTTAAATATTTCCAAACCCAAACTTTTAAAAAACTAATGTACAGAATTATAAAAAAGTTGAAAATCATTACTGTAAATGCAAAAGGAATCTCCAACTAGTATCTAGAGCATATTAACTGCACTTATTTACTCAAATATATACATACATATATACACTTATATAAGGGCCGTTAGTTCACTGGCATACAGGCCTGCAACATGAATACTAATGCGCACAAACACACAGTTACCTAATGCGTATTTGTGGCTTTGAAAAAAATTCAAAAAATCCGAATACACCGCGGTGTACACACACATACTAACAAACGTAAGATAAGCAATCCAAAAACCGAATTAATATTTGTACAGAGCTAATATCCTGTTCCTGTTGGCCATGAAGATCAGTCTTCCTACGATAAGACGCCGTTCAGCAAATGAAAATATGCAAATACAACCCTGCTATATATTTTTAAGAAAATTTTATGCGCTATAAAACTAGTTTCGATTCTTTAAATTGGCTGGAATTGTAGTGATTTGTTGTACATTTGATTATATGAGTTTAATATCGGTAATATTTTGTTTTGGGTTCAAAAGTAGTGGCTTAGACGTCAAAAGGACTGGACTTGCTTGTGTTTCTTTACAAACCCAAGAGACTTCAGTACCGGCCTAAAGCGACAGTGTTTAATTTAATGTTCTTTAGAACTTTTCGATTTATCAAGTTCGTTTTTGAAAAAAACATTAAAATTTCAAACTTTTTCGAATTTTTCTGTTTTTCATTCATTTAAAAAAAATTCTGTTCTCCCTTTGGTCTTGCTAACAAGAGATCTTCGGCTGCATTTTATCTCTCATATCTTAACATTTTGATTTAATCTCCTGACCTCGCCACTTTTCTGGTAAATACTAAAATATTGGAAAAACTGAAAATTTAACTAAATTTAACAACAAAGTTCTAAATCCATTTGCGCTGTATCAAGAGTTCGCATCGTCATTACCATTATGGTTTCAGCAAAAATTCAAGACAAAAAAGACTTTCTTCTGATGCGCCAATTCTTATGTGAACTCAATGCATGTCATTACTTGAAAATTCATTTGCATTCATGTCGCATCAATGAACATTTTCCTTTTCATTTTTTATTTGAAAAGATATTTTCATTTAATTTGGCACAGATTATTGATTAAAGTAGCGCTACGATCTCCGAACAAATTGCTCAGATCGGATCACTATAGCACTAACTACCATACAAAATGACCGATGAAAATCAAGATAAATATCGTTTTACACTTTTCATGCTATAAGAAATGCACCTGTGAAGGGTATTATAACTTCGATACTAACGAAGTCAACATTTTTTCTTGTTTTTTTTTTTATTAAAACATTATTAAATTTATCTTCATCTTAATATTTATTTTGATGGTCATTAATTTTGATAACCTCGTTAAGTCGTCTAGGTAGAGATCAAACTAAGTGTTCCAAAAAGATTTCTTCAAGCTTGTTCTCTTCCTGTAAAGCTGCAGTTAGGTCGAGTTTGCTTTGAATTTTTAATTATCTGGGGGTTCTCTTCCATTTCTTTCACAAGTGTTCAATGGGGTGGAGGTCAGGACTCTGTGGAAGCAGGTTTAGTAAATTTGGATATTTTTAAAAAAATTTTATAACAGCGAAAAAACATTATTATAAATCGAAAGTTTCAAGTTTAGCAGAAAACTCGCTCCTCTGTAAACACTTACTGTCCTTATTTTTAAATTTATTTTTAAAATTTTTTATTATAATTTTTTTGTTTTTTCGTTGATTTTTGACGATAAATATCTCTTAACTTAATCGAAAATTCATATAAACCGTTTTTGTTCAGCAGAAAATTTTCCACAAAACTATAAGCGTTGCAATTTAAAATGATGTTCTCTCATTGAATTATAAAATTCAAAAGAAAAAATAACAAATTTGCCTTAAATTAGTCAAACTTCAACCATTAATATTTTCGAAACAGTTAAGTTAACGAAAAAACCGTAGAAGTTCATTTTCCATTCAGTTTCCTATAAAACCTATGAACCGAAATTTTTTTTAAAATAGTTGGAAACGAGATAGAAATTTTTTATCTGATAAAAAGAAAAAATAGAAAACTGTTGGGCGCACAGGGTTTGTGCGGAAAGTAATAGGATTGAGTCGTCATGGAAGGCATTCTCCGGAATAGCCTTGAGCGCCGAGGTGCATGCTGCTTGGATCCCCTCTCTCTTTTCAAAGTGGCGTGTGTCACTCGGGAGATTGCCTCTTTGCTTCGGGATCATACTCAAAGATCCATGACTCGTCACCTGTGAATACGTTCTTCAAAAATTGGGGGTCACGTTCACACAAGTTCAAATATTCTTGGCACACTTCCATTCGCCGCAATTTCTGGTCGTCAGTGAGCACTTTTGGGGACCATCAAGTGCTCCGTCACAATGTTATGACCCACATAGTTTGATAAATTTCACATCTGGGCAATTAAGCGAATACTTAGTTAAGGTCTGTCGAAGTCGCAGGTCCCCCAGCACGGTCTTTATCAGCGACTCTGCCCGGTCCTCCAAAAAGGCCTGGTGTTACCGAAACGTACCACTTCTTGCTAAAACAATATCTGAGTAAATCTGCTTGAAGATATCAAAAGTTTCTGTCGCTGATTTACCGAGTTTCACACAGAGTTTAATCGCGTACCTCTGTTCTAACGAACGCTGCATTGTCGGCGTGCACCACTCACAGAAACACGTCCCGCCAAAATGTTTGTCTTGACTCTCCACCCCTCTACCGAATCCAGTCATTTTTCTTTTTCAACCTGATCCCGTTTTTTAAAGCAGCCAATGTCATATTGAATAGTAGACCGGTTTCTGAACAATATTTTAGCTATTTTCCTGTAAACCTACAACTAACTTAGGGTCTTCTTAGGTGTATACTTTAGTTCTGCAAAAAAAAAGGTAAAATACACAAGAAAAAATCTCGTCCCCAAAGTCAAAATAGATCAGATGAGAGCGCTTTAACAATCACGTATAACATAATTTTTATGGTATCGGGTTTGGAACTAATTTACGTTTCTCTCAAAATATAAGTCTTCAATAATAAGCATGTAAGTGAAAAAGTATTTTCACCTGCTGTATCATGACTTTAGTAGCACACTGTATTGTAACCACATTATTCCTTAAGGTTGGTACGCAGCTCTCAAGTAATTGCTCAAGAAAAAAAATGCATTATTTCTCAAGTAACTTTGACAGCTGGTTATGCATTGGGAATGATCTACATTAGAAGAGCAAGAGAGAATAAACAAAGAAAACAAACTTTGTGCGTAATATGTATGTGTGTATGTGTATGGCAACATAACTATTTTCATAGAGATTTAAGAAATGTTGTTGATGACTGGTAGGTTTTATACAACATTTCAAAATGGAATATACTTCATAATAATGATTTCAACTAATTTAGGATGAATTTGACGATTACTTCGAATTTCCTTCAAGAAACAATTGTTGATTTGATGTTTCTTCGCAAAGCCAGGTTTGCCATATTCACATTTTACTGAAAAAAAGTATCAAAAATTAGTACTTGATTTCTTGAGAGCTGCGTACTAGCACAAGTAAATTTATGGCAGGAAAGTTTCTTGACCGTTTCTTAAGCGTTTTTTTATATGAAGTTTTTACGTTTCTTGAGAGCTGCGTACTAAGCTTTAAACGAAAATCAACCTGCATGAGAAGTTTACCAATATATTTATTGTGGAACGTTTTGACATTTGATAAAAACCAGAAAATCAGTTGATCGATGCCCAAGTAATTACAATTGTGACAACCTTACTTTGCCTTTAATTGGGAATTAAAAATATGAGCTTATTATATGTATAAGTAAGTGAGTACTTTATTGTCTACTTTTAGGTAAAAATACAAATAACGCCAGAGAACTAAGAGCAGCTTGCAAAGCTTGCTTATTCTACCAAATTTTGGTTTTTAAAAATTTTTAAATACAAATTTTTCATTTTTGTTAAAAAGGCCACTACCTTCTTCTTCTTTTGATAAGAGGTTTTGAGATTAACAATTTAAAATTATGCATACAGGGTGCCCTTCGGTCTTAAACAATTTATTTTGACCATTTTATGAACAAGATCAATCTAGAACCGCCCTTATCGTCGACATCTACCTTTACTTTTCCGGGCATCTCGTGCAGTGTCATTCGACACAAATGTTTGCTTTGTGCATACTTAGGATTGATTGCATCCATTTAGTTTTTCGGATAATCCCACAAAAGGACTTAGATGGATTCAAATCTGTATATCTGTATATCTGGCTGGCTAGTCAGCCCTTTGGAAAGCACACGTCTAGAAATTTATCTAATTTAAAGACAAATCATAAATTAATAAAATTATTAAATAAGTTAATAATGTTACTTTCTTAAAATTAACTTACAAAAAAAGCGAGTGACATTGTGTAGCTTCTTAGTTCTGTCTCATTCTTCATAGAGCGGGTTTTTGATAAAACAGTTATTTTTCAGTTGGGTTATTATATCCATTATTTGTGACCAAACCGAATTAAACTCATACATTTTTTTAATTCAGTTTTTAATTTTATTACATTTTTTTTAACTCGTCAAAACAAGGTCCAAGCTCTTCTAATTAGGTGCCACAAATGAAGAAAAACAGTAGAATGTGCAAGATTAAAATAGAAAGAAGCAATGCTCTGTGGAATATGTATATTTTGGTGTAATTCTCGCACATTCCCGTGCAATTGTAATTGAAATACTTAAAGTACCTTAAGCCATTCGGCATTAAAACCTTTTAATATAGAACAATTCATAATTCGAAAAACGTAAAATAGTTGACTTTAAACATTAATTAATTAAATAAATAAAAACAACAAATATATAAGAAAATGCATTACAATTAATTAACAGTTAAGTAATTTTATTAACTAAAATACCAATACGATTACATATATAAACCACTGAACTTGATGTCAAATACAGCAAAAAAAGTGTAAAAATTGCAAACAGAATTAAAACAAAAACACCAATTGTGTAAATTTTCGGAAATAAGCAACTTTTAAAAAATAATAAGCTTTCTTAAAAAACTAAAAAGTTTAACAATATTTCAGATAAGCAAATACAATTAAGAGAACAATTCCATGCGCACTTTTTATTAAACACACACAATCACATAGCGATATTGCGGTACTTGGTGCGTTACGTTTACAGACAAGCATTACGATTACAATATTTTCGGCGCAAAATAAATGACGACAAAACTTGTTGTTTGAAAACTACGCAGTTCGTTTGAATCAGGGTTGCAAATAATGCACTAACAGTAATTGAATTGGTTTTTCCATTTATTATTTTTTATTCTGCAATCCCGACTATTTTATTATAATTAAAAATAAATTTTTGATTTTTAACACCACACACCGGATTAAAAAAAAAATTATTCCAAATTTGAATGAAATATTTAAATTATTTTAAATTTTATTATTTTAAAATTTATATTTTTATTTATATTTTTATTAATTTAAAAAATTATAATTTTAATCCCAAATATCTGACTGAAAAAAATAAAATGTTTATATCATTTTTAAAATTTAAAATTTTAATTTACTCTGGGCATCAAATGAAAGCGTAAATTGTATACATATGTATATTACATACTTGCGCCCTCAGATCATTTACTTCCCAAATTTTCGCTTAAGAATAAATCCATAAAGCATTTCATGAAGATGCACCGATATGTAAATGATCAGTTGAAGTAAAATTTGCACTTATTATTTATGCGCAAAAACTATTTCCGTGATCTTCGCTGGTGAGCCTATGAGTGCGCGTCAAATGAAAGTATAATTTTAGTTCTGGTTCATTTCTTTCAAGGTTAAACTGAATTTTACTACAGATTTAATAAATTTGCAATTCCTAAATGAATTTCTGTTAAGGTGAATATTTTTTAGTTCTGTTCTTAGTTAAAAACACTGAATAAACTGAAGAAATACAGAACTTTATAGAAGAAGATGGAAAGAGAAGTGAAACGTGTCGAAAAATATCTGAAAAATATTCCAATTTTATCGGAGGGGCAAGAAATATTTTTGAAAACTTCAAGAAAAAGAAGACATACAAGACTATACGGTGGAGGTCCCAAGCCTAATTGCTATACTTGCTGAGCGACTTATACGAAGAAAAGTTGCTGGAAACCCTGAAAGACCTTGGGTTTGATCGAGGAGCTGTTGATTTTTCCAACAGTACAATGCAAAGGAAACTACGAACATCTGGTTTTAAAAACTACAATATGTCGCAAAACACGACCAATGATTTCCATAGTGAATAGGAAAAAAGACTAGGCTGTGCAAAACTAAATCTAAATATGCCAACTACATTTTGGGATGAAGTGATTTGGTTCGATGAACTCAAATTCAAGGTAAGGAGTTCAAACGTGTCAGGCGAGAGTGGTGTAAACCTTCTCATTGCTTAAGGGGTTACATAGGTTTCCTCGGGTAAAAAACACCCTTTTATCAAAAAGTTTTTTCATATAAAAATGAAATGTTTTTTATTGTTACAAAAATACACTATTAAAAAAGAAATTCTAAAGTTTTTGGAAAAAAATATTATAAATTCGGTCCGGTGACCCCTCGGAAAAAAGATGCGCCCGTGTTGGCAGGATAATTTCTTACAAGATCATCTAAAGTGAAAAAATATGTATTTTAGTTAAAACCTTAACTTTGAATTTGGACGAAGGAAACAAAAACTGAAAATTGGATTTTGGCTAGACAGTTTTACAAAAAATTAAAATTTCAGTGAAAATTTCGCCACATTTTTTTTTCAAATATTTGTAATCAAAAATAAAATTCATCAAGTCTTTAAGAATTGCATCTCAAAGACTTGTTTAAATTTCATGAAGATCGGTTGAGTAGTTCTCGAGAAATTTAGCCAACCAACTTCACAAACACAGTTTCGAGAAAAACGCGTATAAAGACGACGAACTTAGCCCAGCTAGCCTCGAGCACACAAGTTCTCAAGGCTGTATCTCCGAAGCTATTACACGGATCAACTCGAAAATTTAAGACAATATATTATAATATTTTGGAGGTGTTATAAAATTTAAAAGACAATATTTAAAATTGATTTTTTGAAACCCGTAAACTCATGAAGAAGAACCCATGTAACCCCTTAAAACCACAGCGCATACAAATATCAGTCAAGCATGGAAGAGGTTATCTCATGGTTTGGGGCTGTTTTTCAAAATACGGTGTATATAGTTTAGTTAAAATCGACGAACGAATGACGGGTGCTTCCTGTGTTGCCACTCTTAGCGAAAATTTGACAATAAGTGCAGAAAAATTGAATTTGGTTTCGTTTAACTTCCAACAACATAACGACTCCAAACGCAAGTCCGGTCTGTCTACCCGCTTTTTTGAAGAATGCTTAATCGAAAAACTAACCTGCCAGCTAAGTCAGCGGATTTAATTCCAGTTGAGGATTTGTGCTAAATTTTTTATTTCAAAATACCAAAAATCAGCCGTACAATCTTGGAATATCGTTTCTTAGAGATGAAGCGTCAATGGGATAATATTCCAATGAAAATATTAGAAAATTTGTTTCGACGCATGCCAAAACGTCTTCGTGCTGTAATTCAGAGCAAAGATGAGAATAGTAATTACTAAATTTACTTTTCACCAAGTGTTTTGCATTTTTTCAAAGTTTTTACTTTTATTTCACCACCTTTTGTTTAAGAATCCCTATTTTGAGGGCGAGGTAATTTTTTTCTACTCCTGGAAGAAGATATCTTAATTTATAATTTCTTAGTAAACACCTATGTATTTTAATAAATCTGCATGGAAATAACGTAATACCATGTTCAGACAGAAAATTTAAAAGATTAGATTATATTTAAGCATTTCATAACTCAACAGTGTTCTCACTGCCGTTAGAAAGATCAAAAAACAGCTGTTATTGTCATTCAAGAATTCACATCGCTTAATATTTATCAAAAGAAAAGATTGTCATATAGTATTTTGAAATAAAAAGACGGCGTTTTTTAACATTTTCCATATAATAGAAATAATGGATGCATTTTTTCATTTGTTAAGTCGATTTTCAGATGAAATTAGATTCATTGCTTAAAAAAAATTTGTTTGTTTACATTTTTTCCCTTTGTAGTGTCTAAATCAGCTGTGATAATGTAACAGATTTCCAGTGCTGACAAGTAGATTGCGCAAAATCAGAGTCGCACAGAGAGATTTAGCGTGGATCAGTTTCAAATCATTTCAATGAAGTGATTTGGAACTGTCATTTTTGTATGGCGAAATCTTGATAAATTTTTAAGATTAGTGGGATAATCCATTCAACAGCCGAAATCGTGTGATTAAGTGTCGGTCTGAACATGGTATAACGCGAAATTTATACTTTCATTTGATGCCTAGTGTATATATCATCAGTTTTTAATTCTGATTTTACTATTAAACCATAAGCTTTAAACTTTTACTTTGGAATCAAAAAATAAAGTTTTAAATTTTTGATGCCAAACATCCTGTATTAAAAATATGATCTCGTATTAACTTTTAGTACCAAGATCGGAATATAAAAATGAAAAACCTAATTCGGATAAACAATTTTTGATTAAAAAAAAGTTCGTAACCCTAGTTCGAATTATATTTTTGTCTGCAAACTTGTACCATACACAGGTCGAAATATACTACTATAATTGTAGTTATAGTTGTGATCGATCTATTTAATGTTCTTATGTAGTATAATTTTTATACACATATGTACATATATTTTATATACATAAATCTTTGTAATTCTGCATCCAATATATGTACATATAGTTCATGGGTATTCAGAAGTGATTCATTAACAATTAATATATTTTTGGATTAAATCACTTTGGAACCATTTATTAAATAACTAGTATTGAAAAGCTGCAGATCAAAATATGGAATATACGTAACGAACCACAAGTCACACTTTAACAATCAATGTTCGACAACTAGTCGAAATGGTCATCTTTTGCTTTCACACAATCGCTCAAACGATTCGGACATTGAGCAAAGGTACACGCATAGTTTTCGTTGGTATTGACGAAGCTGCTCGAATCAAAGCTGTTTTGAGATTCTCCGAATTTCTGTGGTCCATGTTCTCCAACTTTGACCACAAAATGTAGTTCCCAACTTCCAGAGGACCCATCATTGAACATTTTTTGCGTCTTTGAAAGCTTTTGTGTAGATTTTGTCGTTTTGATTATTGTAAACTGCCTCAACCGTAACAATTTTTTCATCTATAAAAAAGCTTAATTTAATGTTGAGTATAGTTTTTCCTTAAGCGAAATTCATTATTTGAAGTTTTGTGCAGAGAAATGGAAAATTCTAATTTTTATTTTAAGCCACCAAGTCAGTGGGAAAATCTGCAGATATTGCTTAATTTTTATTTGTGTTTAGTTACTTAACTAAATTTAAAATATATAAGATACATTTATATACATTTTAAGTCGACAGGAAAATAATAATATTTTATAAAAGTAGTGTGACTCTTTACTTTTCTTTAGCTTAAACAAAAACAGACATATCAATGAAAATGCTTTGTACACATAATTTGAGAAACTTTCTTAATTTATTTTATTAAGTTTTATTTTTTATTGTTTTTATATTTATGGAAAACAAAATTTTGAAGGATCATATTAACCATATATGTTATAAAAACCATGCTTTAACTTATTTAAAAAATGCAACATTGCCAGAAAACAAATAAATAAAAAAGCAAAAACAGTAGAAACAACATGCAGCAAGCTAAGCTTTAAAAACGCACACAAATTGCGTCACGTGGTGAAATTCCAGCTGTAAAACATTTTTAAATTATAGAAACAAGCAAACCAGTATGAGCGACGGAGAAACAAACATAAAAACGAAAATATTTATTGCCAGCAATTATGCTACAGTTGTTAGATGTGCGATTACAAGCGTACTGTTATAATAATTTATAGCAAAAACTACGATTCTCTCAATGAAACTAAGTTAACAGGTTCCCTGTCCAATGTATCACATGTGATACAAAATTATTTTCTTGTACCATGTGTACGGCGTCCATGTATCATATATGAACAAATTTTTGGTTGATTTGAAATAAGTTTATTAACAGCAGAATGTCTAGATCCGTAATAGTGGTCGGCATTTCATAGCAAAATTTTGCAAACTAACTTCACACGTACGCTTACGCTCTATCGTTCAGTCGTTGTCGAGCCAGCAACGAATTAACATTACGCAGGACTATACCGCAAAACCAAATATGCCCTGCGAGAAATATTTTATGATTCTAAATGCCTTTGGTGCCATGCAGTGCCTTTTATGTTCCACGTCTTTTAAAGATAATAGGGAATATATCCTTAAAAGACATTTTGTTAATTTTCATTATACTCTTAATTATTTATAAAATTTGCTTAATTTTAATTACAATTTCTCACTGGACTACTTTTTTTTCGTGCTCACCAACACAGTGACAGATCCTCTCATGCCGACCACTGATCTGTAAGCAAAGAACTATTCAACACTGTACGAAAGAGAGAGAGCGAGCGAGAGCGCACCAACACTCTGTACAGCTGTAAAATTGTAAAAATACCGTTTTATTTAGATATTTCATTGTATAAAGCGAAAAAGTAAAAAAAAAAATCATGTGAATTAAAGAAAAAAGTTCAAAACTTCAGCAAAACTGACTACTTAAAACACACTGCAATTCTTTGAAGAACTTTTGGCTGCTCTCACCGAATGCTGCCAATGATTTCACACTCACAAGTAAGTTGTAAAATTGCATACCTTTACATACTTACACACATACATATGTACATGGTACTTATAACATACTTGTAGCTCAGTAACTGTAAAACTACGAAAGTAAGATTTTAAACTAAATAGCAAAAGCGATTATTTAACCACACACATAGAGAGTAATAGCTAAAAAATGTTAAACTAACTGTAAAGCGGTGCTCAGCAACCCCACTTACATACATACATATATACAAAACTCACATAAGTACATACTTATATAAATGCCATATGAAAATTATGTACTGTTATAATCACTGATAGGTTTTGACTTGCATTGCTGTATTATTACACCCAACACTTTTTCCTTAAATTTACCGTTATGATTACATTAATTCCGCCAACCAAGATTATTTACTTCTAATTCTAGTTAAACTCTTTCCGAATTGTTAACAAGTCTTGTAAATTAAAAAAAAAATTAAAAACAGCAAAAATTTACAAGTTACTAAACACTTAGTATATATACACATAGATTATATATTCTATCTTTACATAACATACATACTGAATATACTTAATATACATAGAACATACATACAAATGTAAGTGAAGCTGCGCTGAAGCGAAAGTGGTGCAAATGCAAGTGATAGACAACACTTTGCACTTTCTGTGTAAACAAAATAAATTAATTACATCAATAAAGTTTTATTATTAATACTTTAGTCAGAACAGAAAAAAGAAAGAACACACGACTTTGATTTCAAGCCAAATGTGGGAGGATCTACCAAAATGACTGAGGATTTTCAATGGTTAGCACTCGCTAGCAGAAGTGGCCAGTCCTTCTGGAAGGCTTTAAGGGGTAGGAAAGACATATTATAAGAAAGGTGATGTATTTCGAGGTTTCCTACTTTTACAAAGAAAAAACACAGAAACTTCAATTTGGATGGGAAACGTTTATTATCGTACGAAAGCATTTATTTTATAAAACATTTATCTTTGGCAATTATTTTTGAACATTATCTCTTTCGTCGCGGCTACGTTTCAGTTGAGTCCAATTTTCGATCACTCGTTTGAAAAGCCTGAATGAAAACGGGATTGTCCGTTTAGACTTTAGACTTTACATAGGACGTTAAATTATCTCCTTACCGAAATCTTCTCTCAATAAACCGCCAACTTGTTAAAACCAAATGTTGCCGGGATCACGCGATTCGATTTTAGGCATCAAATAGTCGGTTATCATGGCGCGATAACGGTCGTCATTGACGGCGATCATTTTTGAATGTCGCTTGGGTAGGTTGAGCGGCTTCAGTTCTTGCACAAGCTTTATCTTGTACGCTTTCAATTTAATATCAGCTACGGCTGTTATATTTTTTTCATTGCGCGCTGGTCGAGGTCTGTTCGTTCGGATATTTTCTAATAATACAAGCTGGGTTTTAAGGTGAGTGATGGTGTTGCGAATAGAACACTCAGTAGGCCGATTATGTTGACCATAAGTTGAGCTAAGCCCTCGAAACACATTCTTATATAATTTTCTCATGAACTTTCTTAATAATGTTTAACGATTTATAAACGCTGTTCAAAAATAACATGACACCTTGACACGACTTACGCGAGATCTGTTAAAACAGGCTATTGAAAAAATGCTATGTTGTATTGACTTTTTTCTTCAGTCAAAAAATTGACGGCTGTTTTTTCAGCATTAGCAGTAACCCCCAAGCGACTGCATGCAATGGGAATAATTCAGTTATAAGAAAGTTGGGTTCCTTATGATATCAATACTAGGAGAGGCACTAAAAGTGGTTCTGTTGCAGGCCTCACGTTAAAACCTACCTACAAATATTTAAATGGGAATCCTGCGCTACCCCCTAAAATCTCTCCACTTTGCACCCTTCGTAGAACCAGTTCCACTCACAAGGAGACATTTAAAAATGGCTTAATTCTTGGAGTGAATTACAAGATGAATAGTTTTACCGTAATGGAATTCGAGCTTTGCCAGAAAGATGGAAAAAAGTTTTCACTAGAGATGGGCAATACTTCGAATAGTTCATTTGTAACCATTTCCTTACAAAATAGTCATCCTGATCCTTTATGCACTTACTACTGTGATCAAATTGTGAATTTTGTCCATTTAATTTCCTTCAAAGTAATCCCCTCCCCCCGATGCAATACTCGTACACTTATGCTAACGAATTCTCCAGTTATCAAAGCACTTGGAAAAACCATCAGAGCCTTCTTTGAATCAGCTTTTATATCCTCAATTGAGTCAAACGGTGTCCTCGGAGTGGTCATGTGAATTAGCTGAATAGCCAAAAGTTACACGAAGGTAAATCAGGCAAATGCGGTGGTTGCGGCACGATATAAGTTGACAATGTAGCGAAATAATCACGAATAACCAATGCAGTATGAGATGGTGCATTATCGCACTTCTTTGTTCAATATCGCGTATCTCAAATACTAATAAATATTTTGACGTGAAATTTAGCATTGATGTCACGAAACAAAATGTATCAATTCGAAAAACACGCGAAGTTTAAATAAAAATTCACCTTTCAATTTGATCACAGAGTATATAGTACTGGGCATAGGAAAATTTGAATTAGCAGCTAAATTATTCATCCAAAAAAGGAAGTGAAAATGGGAGTTTTTTACATGAAATTTAGCAAAGATGTCACTAAAAAACTTTATCGATTCGAAAACCTATTCGCGAAGTTATGAAATAAAAATTGATCTCTTTTCACATTTGATCAAAGATTTTAAGTACTGGATAACTACAAAATTTATGATCAGTAAAATTATTCATCCGTAAAAGCAAAGAGCAAATATTAAACGTATCGAAAAAGGAGTTTGTTTACATTTGAATAAAAAAATATAACTTTTGAAAAATATTAATTGTTTGTTGTTTTTTTTAACAGTTCTGTTTATTTTGCGACAGACCTTGTATGTAATAAGTGATAGATTAAATTATGCCAAAATTTTGAGGTGGAGATTTTTTTTAAAAGGAAGGAAACGTCGGAGACCCTATAAAGTATATAGGTATATAAAAGATCAGTCTGTCCGTCAGTATATACAAGGTGTGTTCCAAAGCAAGCAGGAATATTTTTTTTTGAACCTGGTGCCGCCATTTATATGTCGACTGGTCTGGTAGAATCTGCTATCTTTATCGCTTGTGCAGTGAGAATTTCATGACATTTCATTGATTGGAAGTGAAGTTATTGCATTTTAAGTGTCAGTATGTTTGTTTTATCGGTGCAAAAATGAGCTTCGAACAAAGAGTCAACATTAAATTTTGTTTTAAAATCGGTAAAACTTTTACCGAAACGTTTCAATTGATGAAAAAAGTTTATGGCGATGATTGTCTATCTAATAGCAGAGCGTACAAGTGGTTTCAACGTTTCAAAGTGGTTGTGAGAACATAAATGATGATCAAAATCCGTGATCACCGGAAATTCCATCGAAACTGTGCGTGAGTTCCTCAAAAGAATCATCATTGAAATTCATGGAAATGGAATTGAACATCTGCAAAACATTTCGGCTTACGAAAGGGGTGTACACGGTTTGTTCCGCACAAATTGACTGACGACCAAAAATTGCTCAGAATCCAACATTCGACGGACATCATTGTGACCGATTATTTGACCAAAAATCAAATGCGACTTCTTCCTTTTCTGTAAAATGTACTTGCCCATGAAAGGAAAGCGTTGTGCAGACGTAGTGGCCATTCAAAAGGCTTGCACCGGCATACTGGCGGCCATACCGGCCAACGAGCTAAAACACTCTTTCGACATGCTTTTGGACTGTGCAAAAAGTTGTATTGAAGCAAAAGAAGACTATTTTGAATAAAATAAATTGATTTTGCCGAAAAAACTATTTGTTCCGCTTTTTTTTTTAAGTCCTGTTTACTTAGGAACCCTCCTTGTATCCGTACGAACTAGTATCTCAGTTTTTAAGATATCCTTTTGAAATTTTGCAAACGTCATTTTCTCTTCAAGAAGCTGCTCATTTGTCGGAACTGCCGATATCGGACCACTATAACATATAGCTGCCATACAAACTGAACGATCGGAATCAAGTTGTTGTATGGAAAACTTTCACATTTGACAACGTATCTTCACCAAATTTGGTATAGATTATTTTCTAAGGCAACAATGAAATCTCCTAAGAAATTGTTCAGATCGGTTAACTATAACATATAGCTGTCATACAAACTGAACACATACTTACTAAAAGAAATGCACCTGTAAAGGTACATTAGCTTCGGTGCAGCCGAAGTTAACGTTTTTTCTTGTTTCAAATAAAAATATGAAATACATTATATGTACAAACACTTTAAAAATACTTAGCTACTTAAGCTCTTTTCTGCGCACTGCAGGGCAGGTAATAAAAATATTAAACAGTAACAAAATAATAAAACCAAATAGAGAAGATTTAAGGGTTTACTATATAAAGGTCGGGCTTACCAACTGACTAAATAACAATTATATTTAAATTTTTTTCCTAGCTTTAGTTTTCGCAAAAATATTATAGCAAAATGTCGGAGTCGATTATATCAGAATATTTTCTTTGGATTTAGAAAATTGAATATATGACAGACTGCACTCATAGCAACAAGATGTGTCTCTAATTGAGATATTATTGAATCTAGTAAATTAGTGAAAATATCAAATTAAAATTTTTTTTTTCAGTTTGGAAACCGGTGATCAGCAGTTAATTCATCAAAATATTTTTAACTTTTCTTTGCTTTTTTTTCTTGAAAAAGGGCATCGATAGCATATTTTCTTGCAGTTTAACAGACTTTACACTTGGATAATTCGAAATCTTTTCTATAAATGTGCAACTTTGCTTTAGTCTCTGTTAAAAATTTACTCGCGTCGCCCGAATTGATGTCGCTTTGTAAAGCATGAAACACTTCTTTAACTTCTATTTACTGTGCATTTTCCGATCTGGTTATTGCTGCATACCTCACAAAAATGCTTAGCTGATCTGCCTTCGATATGTTCTGTGTCGTATCCATTATGATGGCAAAAAACGGTGACGCTCTAATATGTTCTAGTAGATGGGTTTCGAGTTTGGTCCCCAAGTTCTCAATCATTTAATTTTGAATTGTTGCACTCAAATATCTTGTAGATCTTATAACACATAATAATTATAAACAAAATAAAATGATAAAAAATAACTTAGAAATAATATTACCTTTGGTCATATCCAAAACTTGCCGCAAAATGTGATCATATCGGGCGACAAGCTCTACAAAGGACAGCAAATTTCTGTGGTGTCCTTCCTAACTTAAGTTTTCTTGATGTCTTCTCAAATCCATTTGACCATATTCCAAAATGATGCTTCTTTGCGAATTTCATTTTCAAGTTCCTTGTCGACAGTATTAGTATCGTTTTTTCCAAAATTCATGCACGGTACATGTTTCCTAATGGCCACTCGAACAACTGTGTTTAATTCTTTTTGATAAGTGCTTCAAATCTCGAATTGCTGTACACCAAACATTATTCCTATGTGAATCAAATAACCAGCAGCGTCTAGTATTTTGGCATAACACAACCAAAAATGATTAATTGGCCGATATTTAGAACCGAAACGTAATACGATTTTGAAAAACACCTACTGTTCTGGTTGATGTCTGTTGAGAAAGTTCCTGATGGCTGTAAAGGGCTCAAATCAAGAATTTGAAGTTTTTCGCTATCACCTAATATTTTGTTCGTGAAGTTTCCCAAGTCATAAGAAGATTTGTCGTACATATTTTCAAAAAATTTAGAGGTCTGTGGTTCCAAACCCCTCCGCTCTTATATGTGTCATGCAAACATCATCCGCGTTCACATGATCGGTGGCGGAGGTATCTTCAATTGCAATAATTCTCGAATCTTCTTCGGTAGGCATCTCAACCAACACTGCAGTTATCACATTATTAGAGTCACCATCAATAGAAATATTTTGGCCAGATGCACTTGCAGAGTGTTGACTAAAAAACTTGCCAAATTTTGGACAATTTTTGATTACTATCTTCTCTTTCTAGGCGTTGTTTGCATTTAAATGCACCACTGGGCTTCTTTTTTATCCATAATTTCAGTTTTCTAACTTATTTAAACAATACAATATTTGATTGTGCTCACTGTTCACTGATACCGTTAAAGAAAATTAAAGGAAAAGGAAATACAATGATACGTTACAAGCGTCCCCGGAGAAAAAGTTTCACCGTTAGTGTTACCACATTTAACAGTGGAGACCATGAACGATCCCCTTCCCGCGGTCCTGAATTAATGTGCCTATTGCAACTGACTTGCATTTTTTCACGATCTTTCGCGTTATACAATGAGCTGTAGCCGAAATCTATAGATCTTACCCGATTTATTGACTTAACAGACATCAATATGACTGGTAAAATTGAACCTCTATATTGACCAGCACAAAAAAGTTGATTGACATTAGCTTACTTACTCCTGATACAGCTTTATTTTTTTAACCGTTCTCAAAGAAAAATTTACGTCAAACTGCCAACCTACAGAAAGAATTTAGAGGAATTCCTTAGGCCTAACTTTTGAGTTTCTCTCAACTGAGATGTCATGATTAAAGTGGGGTTGTAACCTGTCACATTTTTTTAAAAATTAGGAGAAATTACCGAAAATTTAGTTCGATAGAGATGTCTGATAAGTATTCGAGGTCCGGAACACCGCCCCGCCTAGCCCTTAGGTAGCTATGACACTGTCTACAATACTGATCACAAAATTCGTTAAAATACGAAGAGTAATACCATAAATATTGCTTGTTTTTATACTCTTGAAAACTGTTGCGACAGAGTATTTTAGTTTTGTTGACCTAAATGTATATGTATTACCTAAACCTAAGCGGGATAGATATAGGGTTATACAACCAACCAATAAAGTTGCAATAACCAAATTCGCCCAGCACAAGTATTACTAAAAGAGCTCCAACCGACAGTGGAAAAATGGATGAAATCGGATGGTACCCCGCTCACTCAAAATATAACGGTACTGTTAAAAACTACGAAAAGCGCAATAAATAAAAAATTAAACACGACAGAAATATTAAATTTAACCCGCGAGATTATATGAGAGGGCTTTAATGGAACCGGGGTCAGAATTGGTGCCTGGGCAAAGAAGGTATCTAGAAGGTAAAAGCACACGGCAACAAACACAATGAAGGTTCGACATCGAGAAGCTGCAATCACAACAGCAGAACGATTTTCTACTCGGATTGCACTCCTGCTCTCTGAGAACACTCGTCAACAACTCGGTATAAGGGAACTGTGGGACGGCATTTCAAACTCCTTACGTACAGCTGCAACCGAAACCATTGGTTTTCGAAAAATGCAAAAGAACAGCTGGCACGACGAGGAGTGCCGTGTGGCAGCGAACAGAAAACAGGCTGCCCACCTCGCAACGTTACGATCGACCACAACACGTGCGGGATGGGATAGATACCGAGAGTTGAAGAGGGAAGCGTGACGCATTTAAAGACAGAAAAAGAAAGAGGCCGAAATGCGTGAGTATGAAGAGCTTGATAAGCTGGCGAAAGAGGTAATGCTCGAAAATTCTATAAAAGATGCGGGAGCTAACTGAAGGTTTCAAGACCGGAATATGCTCTTGTAGAACCCCCAAAGGTGATCTAGGCACCGATGCCCAGAGCATACTTAAATTATGGAGGGAACACTTCTCCAGCCTGCTGAATTGCAGTGAAAGTACAACACCAGGAGAAGGCGAACTCGATTCCCCTATCTATGACGATGGAGCAGATGTTTCATTGCCCGACCATGAAGAAGTTCACCCGCCTGAAGAACAACAGCGGGCGAAGGCCGATGGATTGCCGGCCGAGCTATTCAAACACGGCGGCGAAAAACTAATAGGGAGCATGCATCAGCTTCTTTGTAAAATATGGTCGGACGAAAGGCATGCCCAACGATTGGAATTTAAGTGTGCTATGCCCAATCCATAAAAAAGGAGACCCCACAATCTGTGCCAACTACCGTGGGATTAGCCTCCTCAACATCGCATATAAGGTTCTATCGAGCGTATTGTGTGAAAGATTAAAGCCCACCGTCAACAAACTGATTGGACCTTATCAGTGTGGCTTCAGACCTGGAAAATCAACAACCGGCCAGATATTCACCTTGCGCCAAATCTTGGAAAAAGACCCGTGAAAGGAGAATCGACACACACCACCTCTTCGTCGATTTCAAAGCTGCTTTCGACAGCACGAAAAGGAGCAGCCTTTATGCCGCGATGTCTGAATTTGGTAACCCCGCAAAACTAATACGGCTGTGTAAACTGACGTTGAATAACACTAAAAGCTTCGAGAGAAAAGTTCTGCGAAATTTTTATGGTCTTTTGCGCATTGGCCACGGCGAATATCGCATTCGATGGAACGATGAGCTGTACGAGATATACGGCGACATTGACATAGTTCAGCGAATTAAAAGACAGCGGCTACGCTGGCTAGGTCATGTTGTCCGAATGGACGAAAACACTCCAGCTCTGAAAGTATTCGACGCTGTACCCGCCGGGGGAAGCAGAGGAAGAGGAAGGCCTCCACTCCGTTGGAAGGACCAAGTGGCGAAGGACCTGGCTTCGCTTGGAATATCGAATTGGCGCCACGTAGCGAAAAACGAGAAACGACTGGCGCGCTGTTGTTAACTCGGCTATAATCGCGTAAGCGGTGTCTACGCCAATTAAGAAGAAGAAGAAGGAGAACAAACTGGACACTTGATATCCAGGATAAGCAATTCAGAATATGAATACTAGAGTGAAATAGGCGCCTTATTCAATGCAATTTTAGTTTTACAGATTTTAGAATAGTCTAATAACAACCATTTTTTAATCCCGAAATTTATTTTTTTGGGCTGTTACACTAGATGTGCTCTTTTTGTTTTAATCTGAAATTAAGCTAAGATAAATACTTGTAGTGTTGATAACTTGCCCACAGACTTTTTGAAACTTTTTATATATGAAGTTGTAGGATTTATTTAAGTTTTGATAGGAACTTTATTAAAATATATTCGGCAAATGTTTCGAAGAACATTTTGAAATCCGTGGAACAAAATAATTAGGTATCAGGGCAACAGTGGAGACGGTCGCCAGGAATAAGCGACTTCACTTATGTTGCATTAAATGCAATGAGATAGTAAACGAGATCGTCAAGAGTGGTGTACGGCTTGCTGCCGAAAAAGTGATCGTCATTAGTAAACTCATCCAGTGTCTATGTATACGATAATCTGGTCAGGCGCATGGTAAGAAAGATCAAAAGACGATGGAATGATTTACCTGGCTGGAAGATTGCAAAAGTCATGCGTAAATCTATAGATCAGAGATACACAGATTTGCTATTGGAACTCGATAGAAGGGACACGGTTACAATATTAAAGGGCTGGTGGCGACATACGTCTGCCGCAACGGGGCTGACAGATCGGGAAGCCTGCTGGAAATCTTAAGAGTAAAGAATCAGGCAAACAATTGAGCATCCTGTGTGCACTCATCGCACGTTAAGCATTCCCTTGTGTTCCTGGTGTTGTTATTTGTGTCAGTTGTCAGACTCGTTAAAAATCTGTAAAACAAAAATTGCATTGAATAAGGCGTTTATTTCCCTCTAGTATTCATATTCCGAAGTATTCTTATAACCTCTTGTATCGAATTGCAGGAAAATGTCTATCGGTGACGGCTAATATAGCTCACTATATATGGCTTTAACACGATAATACCATTCATATTCGTAGATCTCGTAGATAAACTTTTCTGAATAAAGCGAATTGATAAATTTTAAGCTTCTTTTCAGACTGAAAATTGCACTAATTTAACAGTCTCTTACCTCACCTTATATGTAGCAAAAAGTGAGCAAGTAATATTACGACACCTCAACATTCCAACTTCCCCTAGCTCACTTCCTCTTTACTTTTGAATGCTGATTGATATATTTATTGTAGAAGCTATGAAAGCGAATGGTGACAATTCTATCTCAATCTTATATTGCGTTGCGAACACACCCGATCTCCAAGCCCTTTGTGCCAACACTCTCACGATTCTTTACAGCGAACTATAAAGATCGGTTTGCACAATTTAGCATCGCATTACTCGTCAGGTCTTTGTGTTGACTGTTCATTCCTTTGTTTGTGTAACATAAAATTAGGCTAAACAATCGTTAAATCAGAAAAAATGCAGTCACAGCAGCAGCAGCAGAATAGAGCCAATAAACGACTCATATAAACAAAACAACAATAGCGATTGGTGCAATAATAATACAACAATAACAAATATGAAGTGAGCTGACAGGCAACCAGCTGGCAGGCAGTGCACCGACGCACTCGTTATGAAATGGGCGAATCGGTGTGTTCGGGGGAGCGTGTTGGCGAGGCGGACTGCAACTTGATACGCTCGTTTGTACGATTGATTTGATTTTATCGCGTTTCTCTATTTACGAGTACTCGAAAACTATTGTTGCATTTGTCATTGTTAACATTCCTAT